>NW_010112930.1:0-18115 GCF_000699245.1 Pterocles gutturalis | reverse complement strand
CTCCCTCTGAAGAGGAAGGAGCGGCAGAGACAACGTGTGATGAACTGACCGCAACCCCCATCCCCCTGCACCACTGGTGGGGAGGAGGTAGAGAATTTGGGAGTGAAGTTGAGCCTGGGAAGGAGGTAGGGGTGGAAGGAAGGTGTTTTAAAATTTAGTTTTTATTTCTCATTGGCCTACTCTGATTTGATTTGTAATAAATTAAATTTTGTCAAGTCTGTTTTGAGCATGACAGTAAGTGGAGAGTGATCTGTCCCTGTCCCAACCCACAAGCCTTGCATTATTTTTTCTCTCCCCTGTCCAGCAGGGGAGGGGAGTGATAGAACAGCTTTGGTGGGCACCTGGCATCCAGCCAGGGTCAACCCACCACAACTTCTCAAGAGAAAAACGCTGATGACCCAAACAACCAGAGCTAATGGGGACACACAACCAGCAGCAGACTGTACTCTATCAGAGTCTGTTGATGAAACACTCTCAAGACCTTCTTTTTACCAATGTTGCAGAAATACAGAGGGCTCTTTAAACTTTTTACATCCTTTGTTGTAATGTAAAACAATACAAAGCTATTCTTTATGATTTTGAGAAAAACAATGAAAAAGGCACATTAATACGTCAAAAGATAAGTGTCAACATACAGCATAGGGTTTCTGAGGAAAACATTTTAATCAAATGGATGCAGTTCATTAAACCACAAAAAAATAGTCTGAAATTACATTGATCATTAGGAACGACACTATCAATTGGAAAAGAATAATTTCCAAGAGCAATTACATAAGTTAGAAGTTGTCTTGAGAAACTAGCAGGTTTGCCCTACAATCAGAACTATGCCTTTACAGCCCACAAAATCCATGCAAGCTTTAAAATTGAGCTAGCACTGATATGGCAGTGAACTAACTGCTTGTGAGCTGCAGACACCACAAGGGACTTGCTGCACTTAATGAGGCAGCCAGTTTATATCCCTCCCTGTTCCTCCACTTGTGGGGATAGCAGCTTGTGCTATCACTCCATTCCAACTGCAGGAGTCAATGCGTCTGCCTGCATTTTTATATGTTTTATACCCATGAAATTTTTTTCCTCTATTATTTTTTCCTGTAAAAGAAGTCAAAACAAAGAGATTAAGCCCTTGCTTAGGAAATTGGGGATTATCCAAAGTTTAATGCAAAGAGGAAGAAATTTCCACAGTCTCTGTCAATTTTTGCAAGGGTGAACTTTTATTTGTCAATGATGGCCTAGTGGCTTCTTGTTCTACAGTCTTTTACAGAAACATTCAGCATCATGATTAAAAAAAATGGAAAGATGACACTGAGCAGCTATTCATGTGTCATCAGATCAGCTATTCAGAAAGTCTGTCCCTCTTACTCCCTGTTAACTATGGATCTTCCTATACAGATATATCTACTAACCAACACCAAAAATACGGCAACAACTACAACTTAAGTGTTTGTGGTCACCAAGTTAAACAGCAAGCACTCCCTCAAAGTTACAACTGACTTGCCAATATGAGAAACAGAATGAGTATTACAGTCTAATTTTCCTCTGGGACACCCATACATATTAAATCTGCTTCTGTTATCTTCTTTGTCGCTGAAAATGTGTGTACAATGCAGCAATCTTAAAGTTTTGAGCACCATAAGCTGCCATCACTGCAAAATGAATAATCGTGCAAAACACACTTATTAGAGACAACACATACAAGTTCAGCTATCCACTTGATTCACCAAGACAAACAAGTACCTGAAAGCACTACCATACAGGTAGACAGACACTTCTATGTAATTTCAAAAACAGGCTTGTGATGTTGAGGACTCTTCAGAAAAAGCTGGAAGTTGGGGCTTCTTGAGTAGCAGACAAAATACAGTAAAACAGTTCATGAACTAATCTCAGGAACAGGCCATCTGAAATTTAGACCTTGAAGTACTGATTGTTACTGAGCTAAGAATGAGCCACAAGCTATTGACGAATCAATTAAGACCCAACTGACTGAGTGCTTTAAACATTTTTAAAGTATATCTGAACAGAAGCTTAGGTCATGTTTCATCTCCTCACCTTACACAAACATATGTTCAAAGCACTCAGCCAGCGAGTCCTAGGAAATTGGAGAATGTTTGGGGAAACAAGAGGTTCACAGAAAGTTAATTGCTTACCATGAAAGTGGCTGATGCTCCGCTTGTACAGCGTTCTCGGTTCCTGTGCTACTCTCCTTAGGACTGCTTATTCCCTCCATTCTGTGGTTCTCTTTCTTCTTTTCTCTAAAACTTGTCCCTCTGGATTTTACTCTGTCCACTGCTTTTTCTCTGACCTTCCTCCCTCACCATGGACCCTTTTCTTTGGCTCTCTGCTGAAATCCCAGTTTTGTTCCTCCTGTGAAACTAGGTCAGCCCTGCTGCCTCTGTCCACCAGTACTTGGTGTACATTTTGTAACTGCTGCTCACCCTGCACACGTGCAGCCAGGCACTGCAGTTGGTCCTGTATCCTGGAGGAGCCAAGCTGCTAGCAGACCAAGAACAACTGACTTCATGCTGACTATTGACATCTAAGGCACCACAAGCTCCTCATTTCACCACCCCTTTGAGCTCAAAAGCATCACAGCTGAGTCTGAGAAACATCGATCTCACCTCCAGCTGTGGCCCATACCAGATGCTGCAGAGAAACAAGATACCCTGTATGTATAAATACAACAGAATTTGCTGGAATCAGATGAACAAAACATACAGCTAAAAGCAGATTAAATGATTCTTCTGAAAACAATTTCCAAAAGTTCAGCCTGCCTTGAAATATATTTCAGCAATTATCAGGTTTAAAAAGAGCTCCCCCACTTTGTGGAGGAAATAGAAAAGCTTCACAACACTGCTATTCACAGACATATCTAGGAAGACAAGGAATTTTTTCAGTGGTGACTTACAGCAGTGAATCCCACCTGGATTTTCATTTTGAGCTACAAATTTATCTTCCCTGTAGCATAAATTACTGGGTATGCTTCTACCATGCTCTTTCTACCATACTGTTTGTTTCCTTTCTGAACCAAAAGAAGAGAATATCTCTTGTTTTAGATGTCTAAAACACAAGAAGAAAATACAGTCTTCTCTCATAAATCTTATCACCTATCCCTTATCACCTCCTTACCTTCCCACATTCCTATTTCTTTATAAAAATGAGGCTATCAGAGCCAAACACAGTATGGCCAGCAATGAAAGGTAGTGCATTACTATTCCTTGCATTCTCTGTACTGCTCTTTTCACAAAACCATGTTTTATATTTTACTTTTGGCCACTTCTGTTTTGTCCTTGGAGACATCCAGGACAAACAATTGATAAAATTATGTTGAAAATCAATCTTTTAATCTTAATTTGTCTTTAATTTGCAATCCATGATGGCACTTCAGGTGAAGTTGTTTTTAACAACTTTATGAGACACTATGTCAAAGGCCTTTGAAAGTCCAAATAAATCCTTTCTATTAATCTCCAGGGCTCAAGAGGAGTTAAATCACCTCTGCATTTTAATAAATTAAGACGCTTATTTATTAATATAATTTTCACAAGAAAATTTCAGATGACGCTTCAAGTAATATTTTAAACATACCAAAAATTTGTTGTCTTTTCAACTCAGTTCCCATACATTAAACTCCTAGAGGTAACTGTGTGATACCAGTATGAACTGATACCAACAGAGTACTACACTTGTACATTTTTCACTATTAATATTTCTAACATACTGTTGACTTCTCACACACCGTGACTGTTAGAGAAATGTTCTTTGCTTTCTCATTTAAAATAACAGATGACATTCCTGATATTTTCCAGAAAAAGTTATTATTTCTGTACAGAATACCAATTATCAAGTCTGCCAGGTGCCACCAATGATATAAAGTAAGAATTAGTAGTTTAGGCATAGCAGAACTCTTTTATCACCAGTGGCTCTCTGCCTCACTACATCTAGTCTTGGTTTTCAGCAATATTGTAGATTTTACAGCAAAAGTCATCTTTTTCCTGTCTCAGACTGGTGCACCCTTATTAAATGTTAAAATGAACAGAAGAGTGTCTTCTGTTAAAAGTTCTATATGTCAGCCTTGTTTCTTTACTTGGAACAACCAACCAAGACTGATGAGACTTGGTGTCCTTGTATCTCAGCCTTTCTCCCACATTTCCAGAAAGACACTCCACGGATTTCTGTTTCAAAGAGCTGAGGGGTCTTTTTCTTCCCTTATTAATGATCCTGTCTTTGAGATGAATGAACAAATGAGTCACAAAAACAAATTCCTTAAATGCAATTAATAGACAAATGGAAAAGAAAAAACATCCATAAATAAGAAATCACTGATCAACACCATGATCATTTAAACTTTGGCAGCCCCTCTGAGATGTATTCATAGCCAGAAGGAAAGATGTAACAAAATCAAAAATTAACTAGTCTCTGTTGCTAGCAGAAAATGGTGAAATTAAGTTGCAGGGTGTGTTAACACTTAAAATCAAGTCACAGTGACAAAACAACCAGTGTCTTTTTGTGATAGTACAGTTATTGCAGTGGCAAACACTCTTGCAGAAACTTTCCAAATTCTGCACTCAAGTTTTTAGTCCCTGCTTTCAGTCAATATGGGTCTACAAGTACTTTCATATCCAAAATCTAGCTAAATAAAGCATTTGAAAGTTTTGAAATCAAGTAACAAAATAACCTCCTAAACTTAATTAGCTTCCTTGCACTTGGAGTATTAGAAGAAAAAACAGAATCTTAAATGGCATCAATAATCTAGTGGGTTTGTCTGGATTTGAAATGTCAGTAATTTTAATTTGTGCTTTTGATACAATACCAGCTCTCAAGCATTGCAATGACTGTGTTTCTGGCCATCACCATTCTTGCCGTTTTGCATCTACTTACCTGCTGCACGCCTTCCTTTGGATGACTCATCATCAGCCACAAGCAGCCAAAGCAGAGACCTCAGTGCTTTCCACATTACCTGACACTGCTAAAAATTCAACACAACGCTCCCTGTCACTCTTACTGCTGCTGCTGTGGGCTGCATCACTGAGTCTTCACTCCTACCAGACACACACTGAGTAACACAGTGATAGCAGACTTATGAGCCTTTCTCATCCACTCCTCTGGGAGACATCCTTATGTGTCATGCAGTAGCTGTCCAACTAAGGGAAAATATAATCTTTCAAAGTCATTTTTCTGACACATCTTCCCAACTGAGGTTACAGATGCCCCGTCTCTGGAAACATTCAAGGTCAGGTTGGATGGGGCTCTGAGTAACCTGATCTAGTTGAAGATGTCCCTGCTTATTGGAGGGGAGTTGGACCAGATGACCTTTAAAGATCCCTTCCAAGCCTAACCATTCTATGATTCTGTGATTCTAATTATAACACACTGGAATTTATCCTTAATCTTCCAGCATCCCAGCATTTCAGGAAATCAAATCAGTATTTCCACTGGATGCCTGACTCTTTCATCCTGCCATGCTTCTCCCTTGTTTTCCTGTTCTACCAGCAGACCATGCTCCCAGATTCTCCAGAAGTCTCTGAGCTTCCTGCCCAGAAGCTACTTCAATATGGAATTCCTTAATCAAGATAAACACATATATCCCTTCTGAATCTAAATAACTGCTCAAAAACTATCTTTGCTGTTTTGCCTATACAAAGAAGAGTCAGATAATTAATGATAGCTTGAGGCACAAATGAGGCCATCTACCAACTTATGACAACAGTTAAACAGTGCAAATGTTTATCTCAAAATGGATTTATTTTATTGTCTCCTTTGTTTCTCTTTTCAGGTCACATCTTTCCTTAAATTGTGCATGTTTTACAGCACTGAGCACAGTGGGGGTCCTAGTCTTGACTGGGACCCCTGGGCAACAAATATTATAAGCATTAAGTAACAATTTTACACATACTTGGTACTGATGCAGATAGTAAGGTCTTCAGAAGAACAGGAGATTTGATTACATAACATGACAAAGGTGATCAGCCAAAACTGTGCTCCCATTGCTTGACATACACCATAGTATTAACCGTGTTCTTAAAAGCTATGCTTATTAATTCAAAGGACTTAAATCCTAAATACTGGACCATATCTGTAGGTACACAAATATGTGAACACAGATAACTCATATTATTGCTCTTGTCTTCCTAATGATTGTTTTCCTTGTAAGCAAATGTTATAACTCACAAAAAAGCTACATTAATCCAAATAGAGAGGCATGAGCCACATGGCTGGGAAGAAAAGGACACATAGTCCAAGAGACAGTTTCCTTATTAAAATATAATTGCTGCTACAAAGAGGTTCAAAAGCTCCTATAGTACCAGAAATCATTTGGAGGACTGAGACTCAGGATGAGTCTCACCACTAGCACCCTGCTAGCTGCCGTGGCCATTTGCCGTGCTCACATCCCCACCGAGGTGGTCACGCCCTGGCGCTGGAGGGACATACCCTCAGGGGCTCAGGGCACCTCTGCCCAGGACCATCTTCCTGCTCTGAGACGTTCTTGTCTCCCACGATCACTGCCTCACTCTTCACTTTCTTGCAAGGAGAAAAAGGAGTAGCAGCGGTGAGGTGGCAGTGCTGTGCACCTGTATATCACAGTCCAGGTCAGCCTGTGCACTAGTCACTGGTAAAGCATAAAGCAACAGTGGGACCAGGATCTGCAGTTACTCCCCTCCCCAACCTCAGCACCCTTGACACTAGGCTGAATTCTCCCTGTGCTTGTTCTCTCGTGCCTCATGGATCTTGCAAATGTGGCTGCACAAATCCAGACACAAATTCCAGCCAAGTTGGGCTTCATTTAGCACTCAAAGAGAAAAGACAGAAACATCTAAGAGAAACTAAACTTTTGGAGAACTCTCCCATGACCCTCCCACCCCAGTGCTCATGGCATGCTCCTGGGAGATGTCTTCGAAAGCTGCAAGGCTGAGGAAAGAATTGACCCGTATATCCCACTTCCAGGGATAAAAGGAAGAGCACCACTACTCTTTCTTCTTAGCTACTACATTATAAAATGAAGTATCCACAGCTCCTGCGCTTCATCCTGCACTCGCTCATGTCCGTGACTAGTCCATGGGCACCCAGATGAGCTGAGAACAAATTTCAAGCAACCCTGCCAAGGCTATCTGAACAGTACAAACCACACATTCACTGTCCTCATGAATCATTAAATACTTACCCATGAGATTCTTACGGCAGAGATAGTTTTAATCATGTGCATGTCCTTCACCACTCTTCAGTTTCTATCTGACACCCACTCTCCTTCTACCACTGACTAATGTGTCTGTATAGAGGATAGAGAATGCAAAATAAAATCATGAGAAAGCAGAGTTACTACATAAAAACTGATTGAATATTTCATACTTTGTTTTTCTTTAAGTAACTGCTGAAGAAGCTTTGTTGTTTTACTCTTTCGTTTGAAAGTGCACAGACATGGGTTTTATTGTCGATTTTAGCTGAGGACACTATTATTATTAAGTCTTTTAAGACTAATATTTATAAAGCTTAATCAGGGACTTCATCATCATCTTCTGTCACTGAGGCTGTACCTGACACAAGCATTGTTTTGCACAGCTAGGCTCTACACAAAAGCCGAATGGCTGACACAACTCTGTGATCATCTTCCTCAAACAATGAAAACAAAAGACTTTTCAAGGGAGATCAGAGACACCCCCTTTTTGAGAGCTGACACTGATGCTTTATATTATGGCCCAGCTACAGATAAACAAGTTTGCTGAGGTATTGCAGCCAGAGAGGGGCATCTTCCTGTTGCATTTGTTATAGTTAGCAGCTACTATCAATACAGACAGGAATGTTCTAACTGCTGAGTTGTAAACACCAGCTAACCCCCTCCCCAAAATTAAAGCTGGGAAAATAGCCATAATTACCAGTAAAGTTTCTTTGCCCATTTCCTGCCCACTTGCCTAACTTTTACGATGGCATAAATGAGAAATTACTTGATTTCACCATTGCATTACACATGCTTTACTGGAGCTCCTTTCTGCCTCAGGCATGGCATAAATTTAGCTGAATTATTCTCAGGAAAGCTATGGAAAAGATTATCCGTATGATGGAAAAAAGGGGCAGGGGAAGAAGCAGCCAACAAATATGCCTAACCTTGCATTATCCATCTGCAGAGTTGCTCAGGTGACTGCTATGAACTGTGTCCTTAGAGCAAACCTTCAGTGCTGCTAGCTGTTAGTAATGCTGCTCTCATTCACACAGCACTGACAGGCACTGCAATCATTACAAAAAGATTGTTCTATCTTCTTTATCTTAAGCATCAGCCTTTCAGCCTTTTCACATTTCCATGGCAGAACCTTTCCAATATGAGGTAAGATGAGATGCTGCTGGTAAGGCAATCGTACAGAAACACTCAAAGGATACTAAATATCTGAGTTACACCTGGGGGAGATATTAAAGTATGCCAACTACAGAAATAGACTATACTTGCTGACATGCTGCACTTTGGGAAAAAAAGTTAATTTGATATTGTGTTTTTGATAAAAACTTGTTAGCTTAGAATGAACAAAGGCAACCAAGATCAAGATCTTTAAAAGTTTGTATTACAAACGCTTATTTTCAGTTCTCTTAGAAATGACCATTCAAGGAGCAGCATCAAAACCTTTCTAGGAGAAGAAGCGGTTAATTGTTCAGTGAAATTACAGAAGCTAAGCATAAACAATAAAGACTCATGATGCATATGAAAGAATTGGGAGGCTTGGTTTCAGAGTGGTTTACATTACACGAGTGACAACACGTCAAGAGAATTTTACAGGTCACCCTAAGTGTCAGTTAGAGTGCCATGCCCTGGGACACCAATGCATCTTGCATCTCTCCACCTGTATTGCTGCATTTCCGTAGTGCCACAGCTCTAACAGAGACTCAGAAGACAATGAAATTGTACCTTCCAAAATAGAACCTAACTCAAGCTAAGCACGATTCAGTTCTGGTAGTAACTCCTGTTGGGAATCTCACCTACCTAATGATCTTCTGGCCCAGATAAGTACGGAGCACTAGGCAAAAGTGGGTTTTTACTATTCTAAAATTGCCCCTTCCTGTGACAAGTGTAACTGTCTATTTTCAGCAGTTTTCTTGCAGTCCAGTTCATTCTTGAGGTTCAGAATTCCCAGCTCACAGCCAAACATCCCAACACAACATTATTAATGGTCTTGTGCCACCACAGGTGCTGGAAGCTGCTCAGGGCAGAGAGGCACAAGTCAAATGCAGAATGAAAATTAAGATTAAGCACATAAATATCACTATCCCACTCATATACTATACATATAACTGAATGCTATTGAGACAGTGAGAACATCTCCTCAGACCATTCTCTGTGTACAACTCAGGCACTCCAAGAAGGAACTGTAGCCAACAATGAATGCAAGAACTTAAATTAAGATACTGCGGACAGAAAAAGAACAACCTGTGCCCATGTCTGGAACACGTTTGTGCACAAAAGGCAATCGGAGAAAACCAGAAACTTTTTCCAAGAGCTATAACTTTCCTCCTCCAACAGACAGCTAGCAATTACCACATGCTCCCCTAGAAGAATAGCACACAAGTTCGTGAGTTAGTCTGTCAGGAAGCAACTCTGACCTGCACAGTGGCCAAATACGATAAAAATCAGCCTCTATTAACTCTCATACAAACTTTACATGGGATGATGCTTCATCGCTTGGTCCCATTGCTGTGCACTTTGCAAATACACAACCTATGTCGCTTACCTATATGTTTATGTTAAAAAAAATCCTACCTACCAGACATAGTTCTCACATATGCCTAATCAGTGTAGTCATGCTGGAAGCTATTGATAACTTTTTTACAAAACAAGTTTATTGCCAAATTCAAACAATTTGTTTCATAAAGCAAATAACCTGAATAAAAACTTGGAGAGATAAAGAACTGTATTACAAAGC
Organism: Pterocles gutturalis; assembly: GCF_000699245.1. Lineage (NCBI taxonomy): Eukaryota > Metazoa > Chordata > Aves > Pterocliformes > Pteroclidae > Pterocles > Pterocles gutturalis. The sequence continues at coordinate 8,222 of NW_010112930.1, read as the reverse complement.
CCAATATTTTTATGTGGATATATTACTTATTGAATTACCACTATATGAAAAGGGTTATATTTCATGATACAGAACATTTAAAGGCCATCACTTTGATATTATTTTTTACTCATGCAGTGGAAATAATGCTAAAGGACCATTGTTGACTTGAAGTTTGATCATTCCTACACATAAAAACAGGAATTAAAACAAATTTAATGTTCTGCTCATAGTCTATATTTTATTTTGCCACTTTCCATGAGTTTTACAACCACAGTTTTCAATTAATTTTTTTCTCTTTCACTGATCACTGTGGAAAAAGACAAGAGGGGAAACTGATTAAGGCACTGTCAGGCCCTGTCACATTTAATAACAATGGGTTCAGGCATTGCCTTTTAAATCAAACAGAAAAGCAGTCTGAGCCCTAGACTTCTTGTCCTGCAAATAGACCTATACACAGAGAAACCCCTAGGACTGCAGGGAGTTCACTAGAGATTTAGGATGTAACTACCATGATAACAGACATGATACAGGCAATGGAAACACAGACTAAAGAACAAAACAAAGGCAGGGTGTGCCAGGAAATGAGGAAGAATCCCTCTTCTCTGTGGCACCCTTAAACACCATATGTAACAACATGAAGCATAAAATAATGTAGACAGAAGAAAAATATTTAGGTCACTGTTGATCATCACTGTCAAAGAGGTTTTGCACACAATATAAAGCCATTTTTCAAAAGAATGTTACTACACAGGACCTAAAAACAAGATGTTCAAGTTAGATTTTGAGATGAAGTACTAGGATCTGTGTTAGTTTATGTCGCCTGTGATTTCCATACATTTCCACTGAGGGCAGGTTATACCTTAAGAGAACAATTTTAACTGCCTTGACTTTACTTTTAGGCAATCCAAAACCGTGGTTTAAAATTACAGTCTTGAAGTAGTGTTAACCCTAAGGTAGATAAGAGCTAGCCAATATGTCTACTGAGTGCCTTAGGAAGTACACAGACTCTGTGTGTGAGATTCCTCTCATCTCAGTTTTGTAATCTAAAACATAGGCATAGGATTGATACTAATGGTCCCTTTATAATTTAGGCAGGGGAAAGCTTGTCTGTTCCAAGGGTGATTCATTTAATCAGAAAATAAGTAGGATAAACATCCCTCTGGAAGTGCCCAGTCTTTCTCCACTGCCTACAAAGAAAGCCCTCAAGATGACTTTAAAGAAGATACACCCAACCTCTGCACAGTTCATATTAAAAAAGAATCATTCATATGCAAACATTTAAATGGCTAATGGCAGATGAGGAAAAAGTTACTCTCATTGTCTGTGAGGTCCACAGAGTTACAGGTATGATTTTAATTCTGAAATTCTGAAATTCTGAAATATATGATTAAAAGCTGTCCCAGTAGCCAAAGCTTCCAACATTTTTCTCTCTTTGGCAAGTTTGTTCATAAACCAGAAGAACTAAGAGGTGGATGTAGGCCAAACAGTTATAGCAGTATGACACTTTATAGGCAGTTTTTCAAAAATGAAACCAACTGATTTTATTCACAACTTATGCAACTTGGAAAGAGGTTTAAATGAAACCGAAAAAGAAGACACTCTTATAGGAAAGCATGGCCATCCACACAAGGAATCAAAAGATATTGGCATAACTCTTCAGCAAAAAATAGGTCTGAAGAAAAGAAGGGAGGAATTATAGAGCAACGCAAAGGAAATGAATGTCAGTTTATCACATTTGCACTTATTTTCTAAGATAACTTGAAGCTCTCAAAGACTAAAACTTCCAATGGATGCCTCAAGAGGCTTCTTCATTACAGGTAATCTATACCCTGAAGGGATGCAGTTTCATGCACAGTTTAATATAACACTTTGAATAAAGAATATAGATGGTGTCCCCAAAATTTTATTTCTTGGTGAGAAAACAGACCTGCACGTCTTCATTTTCCCAGTTTTGAGTGGGATATGAATTAATTTTTTCACACTTTCAGAGTTTAAAAATGCAAAAGGAGTCTGGTGTCCCATTTAACACAGGCTGCAGTACTTCACTCAGAAATAGATTCAGTACCTGCTTATTCCTTCTTTACACAGAAGGTAATGGCAATGAGACAGTGAAAAACTTTTACTTGCTACAATTAAAGCTGAGTTAGATCACGATCCAGTGTTATGCTTTCCAGTCACTTACTATACAGCCTTTGGATATTGGTAGAGAATACCTGTATTTTTTTTCTATCTTCATCTAAAAAGAACATAAATCCATAGAACTACTTTTAGAAAAGCTATTTTTAAAAGTTATTTGTAAATCCATAGCTTTCAGCTATACATGCAGTGAAGAATATGCAATTCTTGCACAAGAGGACACAAAAACAGTCTTCGTGCAACATCGAAGAGTCACAGAATCATAGAATGGTTTGGGTTGGAAGGGACCTTAAAGATCATCTGGTTCCAAGCCCTCTGCCATGGGCAGGGACACCTGCCACTAGACCAGGTGCCTCAGATCCTCTACAAGTTCCCTCAGCTCCCATGGATGTACATGATCAGGTCCCATGGACTTGTGCAACTTCAGGTTCCTTAGATGGTCTCAAACCTGATCTTCTCCCACAGTGGGCAGTTCTTCATTCTCCCAGCCCCTAACTTTGCCTTCTGCGACTTGGGTGCTGTGGCTTGAGCACTTGCCAGTGAAGACCAAGGCAAAGAAGTCTTTGAGTACCTCAGCCTTCTCAATATACTGGGTAACGAGGTCCCCTGTTTCCTTACAGAGAAGGCCCACATTTTCCCTAGTCTTCCTTTTATCACCTATGGAAGCTTTTCCTGTTACCCTTGATGTTCCTGGCCAGACTTATTTTGATCAGGGCTTTAGCTTTCCTAATCTGATCCCTGTCTGCTCCGACAATTTCTCTGTATTCCTCCCAGGCTACCTGTCCTTGCTTCCACCCTCTGTAGGCTTCTTTTTTGAGTTTAAGTTTATCCAGGTGTTCCTTGTTCATCCATGCAGGCTTCATGGCATTTTTGCCCGACTTCCTTTTTGTTGGGATGGATCACTCCTGAGCCTGGAAGGTGAATCTTGAATATTAACCAGCTTTCTTAGGCCTCTCTTCCCTCCAGGGTTTTGTCCCATGGTACTCTGCCGAACAGATCTTTAAAGAGGTCAAAGTCTACTTTCATGAAGTCCAGGGTAGTCGGTTTGCTACGGAGCCTCCTCACTGCCGTAAAGATCTTGAATTCCACCATTTCATGGCCACCACAGCCAAGGCTGCCCCTGAGCTTCATGTTCCCCACCAGCTCCTCATTGTTGGTGAGAACAAGGTCCAGCATAACAATTCTCCTTGTTGTCTCCTCTATCACTCGGAGGAAGAAGTTATAATCAGCACACTCCAGAAACCTGGATTGCTGATGCCCTGCCATGTTGTTCCTCCAGCAGACATTGGGGGTTGTTGAAGTCCCCCATGAGGACCAGGATTTGTGAACATGAGGCTGCTCCTTTCTGTCTACAGAGGGCCTCATCCAGTCAGTCTTCCTGGTCAAGTGGCCTGTAGCAGACCCCCACTATAATGTCCCCTGTCCCTGCCCTCCCTTTAATCCTGACCCATAAGCTCTCAGTCGGCTCCTCCTCCATCCCCAGGTGGAGCTCCACGCACTCCAGTTGGGCATTGACATAGAGGATGACACCCCCTCCTCATGTCCCCTGCCTGTCCTTCCTGAAGAGCCTGTATCCCTCCATTCCAACGCTCCTGTCATACGAACCATTGCAGCACATCTCTCTGATACCAGTGAAATCATAGCCCTGCAGGTGTGTGCATATCTCTAACTCCTCTTGTTTATTGCCCATGCTACGTGCATTTATATTTGATTAGATAAATTGCCTGCAACTGTATTCTGTTGGGTGATCTTTTACATCTAATTGTAATCTTAACAGGCCTATGTCACCGTAGCCTTTGCAGCTATAAATCTTACTAATGACAACATCTCTACAGCCTTTTTGTTTCACACCCCAAGCACCGCAAAATTCTCAAATCAGTTCATGAAGAAGTGACAGGCTATTGTTCTTCCTTGCATTCATGAACACCTCATTAACACAAATTTAATGCCCGTAACATTTTAGTGACTTCGATTAGGTACAGAAATCTTGCTACACTGTGTAAAAGACAAAAGCGTACCCATCACTCCACAGAATGTAAGTGAAAGTTCACAAATATTCAGTCATTATTTTCTTAAATGGAAACTAGAAAAAAACTAGCAGCTACATTAAAAGCAATCCTTTCCAGTCCATCTTTAAGGATAAATATTTTTGTTTTGAAGAAGAACAAGTAAATTATTTATGTCAGTCAAAACAGAGTGGTACATTAATCCAGGTTCTGTAGCTTCTGCCCAGATTCAACTGACTGTAGGCTATAAAAATACTCAAGGGAGGTTAGTTTCATTTGGATTAGCACACATATTTAGTGTATAATAGCTCACAATACATAAGGATCTCACAGTGGGACTCAAAGAATGTCTTTTAATAAAAGAGATCTGGATTGCAATGAAGCCATGAGAATTTCTAGTCAATGGTGTATGAAATACAATTTTAAAGTTGGTTATTCCATAACCTATGTTTCAGTATCAGTTTAGAAAAAAAGTAGACTTCACTTTCTCACAGTGCAGGTCATCTGTGAGAAGGTACTGAAGCAACAGGCTCTTCCATTGAGACAGAAGCAGGGAAACATTCTGTGTGCTCCTTTTTTAAAGCATGGTAAAACGATGGGGTTTAAGCAGAAATTTACAGTTAAGTTTTTAGTAAAGTGTTTCTTCAGGTCCCTGGTAGTCAGTAGCACTAAAATTTTTTCAATGATCACTTCTTCTTTAAGGCCCGCTGCTTTCCCTCATTCAGAAAAATACTAAGTGGGAGGTACCACGGCCACAGTTCTTGGTGTGAAAATGTTTCAAGGATTATAGGGCTGCTAACGTCTACAGCAAGTGACAGGACTATAGTGTTGCCATTTGCACAAAAAAAAAAAGAATGAGTGAAAAACAGTGAGAGGACAGCAAAGAAGTATTTTCTTGTCAAAGGACTTTACCTGAGATTTGGTACCAGAATTTATTCCTGACTTCCAACTAATTATACTTAACCTTTGCCTGTTTGCTTCACCTCCTTCCCCACCTGCTCTCCCACCACACAATCAGCTTAGAAAATGCAGTTTTCAGAATAGGGATGTAACTCCAGTGCTCTAAGTGAATTACAGATAAATAAATAATACGAATTCAGCATGACCAGCTTGTAGCACACCAACCATGTATGCCTTCAACGTGCTGTACTTGATACGTTTCATTTTATAAAACATAGGAGTTTTTCTCATAAGCCTCTTCAGTTGAGAAGGCGTTCATCACAGTTCTGTAGAAAGCCTCTGTGGCTATAAGGTTAAACACATTTTTTGGTCCTGAAATGCCACTCCAGTACATACAGGTAGTTCTCCATGCCCACACAGATTTCCTGTGCCTTCCAGTGGCTCCTACAAGTGGCTATAGGAATATTTATTCACTTGTTGAAATGCCGAGGCAGCCTCTTAGTGTTCCCTTGCAAATCAAATCCAAGAGGAGAGCCTACAGGATTTCCAAGGCACAACTGAAGCCTCCCCTCTAAGAGGCTCTGGAGGAGTCAGCATTTACAGCATCTTCTTTGCATGAATAATGTAAACCATGAGGGTGATGTTTGTGCACAGTGAAAAGTAACTGCATCATGCTACCATGTATTCAAAGTGTCCAGAGGGCTTTCAGATAAGAAGTTTTTCAGTTTACAAGCACAAAATAGTTTTTTTTCCTAGGTGCTGGCTCTGAAAACTTCAACTGCAAGTTGATCTGAAATTCAGGCAAGGTTCTCATTTATTGCACATAGCAAAGATTTTGTGAGCCAAACCACACTCTAAATTACAGGTATGAAACTGCATTTGTCCTCAAGGTCTTCATTTCTGCCTTGGCAATTTGTCCTTGTAACTGAAGCTCTGTTAACACTTGTTGATAATGTATGAGCCAGATGGAATCCATTTTGCCTTCCTATAACTACAGGTTCTGTGATTTGAGCAGAAGTAAAGCTATAATAAAACTCTTTTATCTACGAGAGTGATAACCATCACTGCTGAGTCAGAAAATGTCATTTCTATTCTTATTTCTAAGATACAGCTGCAACTCCAGGAACTACCATGAATTAATTGCATGATGAAGGTGGCCTTCCCAAACAATTTCAAATAAACTTTTGAAAATACAGTGGAATGGTCACATTAGAAAAATATTGCCTTTCACATGTGGTCTCTGGTGCTAATTTCACACTAAAAATAATCAGAAAAGTCCTGGTGTTAACTTCAGTGTGATCATTTGGGGGGACACTCTACACCTGGAAGCTGTGAGATAACACAAATTTCAGAAAGGCAGAGAAGCATGGGGGAGCTGCTGTGAGTTCGCAGCAAACCCACAGCTGTGCCAGCCTATTTGAAGTCACTGCTAAGGGGACTGAACTGCTTCTTGTAGCACGTTCCTGGAGGCTGTGTAAATCTATACACCTCATGAAAATCTGTTCTTATTTTGGGTAAATCCCTAGCACTCTTTAGCCTACGTGACCCTTCTAATACAGAGACATGTAAAGTGATAGCCAGATTACTTCGATTTCTCCTCCATCAGTGACTACAATATTCCTGTGGTGTTACGCTCTATTAGGCAACACAAGCAGAGATCAATACTCAGATCTTTATCTGTTTCAACTTTATTTGCTTATTCCCCACTGTGCTTTCTGTGGGGGGATGATATCTAGTGCTTTCTGGTTTACGGGATTTCAAACAACACCAAGAAAATATAGTTCAGGAGAACTGTTCACCTGAATATTAAACTCATGTGTGTAGGGCTGAAATTAAGATAAAACTTTGTTTTATTGGTAGAGAAAGTAAGGAAATTCTGAACTTTTTCCTCAGTTGTAATCTTATCGCACTGTTTTCTTCTTGTTTTATATATAGTAAGGAATGCCTGGCCATAAAGCCACCATTAGAGCCTCTGTGGTAACACTTTACGACAGCCTCTGAGCTTGCAGGCAGCAGACGAGGGAGGTGTGAAGCAGCCTGCAGACCACTCCGGGCAGACGGTCACTGCCCAGATTGCTGTGCCAACTGTGGACACAGCCCCATGCCATCCTCTTCCCTCCTTCCCAGCCTCTGGGTTACTGTCCCTCTGACAGAGGTTATTGTTCCTAGCAGTTTCCAGCAGAAGGGATGGTACGGTAGCTTCAGGCAAATTCAGTGAATTGTCTTAAACAGCTGAAGATGGTGTCTCACCTCCTCCATGAGCAACCTTTTGAAAGCAGGGCCCCTCCTTGATGGGGTGCTGGTGAGAAACAAGAGGCAGCAGCATCTCATGTCAGTTCCATTCCTTACCAACTGAGCACAGATGGGAGAGGGCTAGATGTAGGCATTTGGAGATTTCTTTAGACTTTCAAGTCTCCACAGACAGATGCGGAGAGCCCTGAGCTTTGCTACCTGTGACCAAAACCAGGAGTCCCTGCTAGTACATGACTGAGCTCATGGGCTGCAGAAGGATCTAGGAGCCCAGACACACTGCTGCACTAATGCAGCTCTGAGCATGGCCCTCTCTGCATACATATGTGTTTACAACCCAAACGCTTTCAAATTATATCTTGAGTTTTCACAAGAACAGAAATATGTATTTGCAGCAAAGGCACCAGAATTAAAATAGCTGAGCTCTATTCACAGTGCTTCCATGCTTTCCTGTGTGTCCTGGGACTTTACAACAGGGCTCCTTGCCTTGTTCTTTAGTCTTCCCGTGAGCAAGAAGTGCTCTGTCCTCCTCAGGCTTGTTACGAGCCTTAGTTCCTTTGGAAGGCAAATATTCAGAGAATCTCCATTGGAGGACCTGCATTGGGATTCATTCTCCCAACATGCCCACCCAGTTGTGTGGGACTTAGTAACTCACCCACACATGTAGGAACGACGTTCGTGCTTTAGAGCACATATTCAAAAGCTTTGCTGGATCAGGATCAGCGTACTCACCACCAGATGGCACCCACAGGTGGCCAGTATAATTCTCTTTATTACATACTTTCATGATTTTTCTTGTGCAGTAGTGACTAGACGTGAGAGTATTAGAGAGTGTCCTGGTAGCTGTGATTATTTTTCTCTTGTCAGTTTAAGGCAATCTAGCATTTTAAAACCAAATTATGTGACATTTTTATTTGAATAGTCACAGAATCACACAGAATCACAGAA
>NW_010112929.1:0-1537 GCF_000699245.1 Pterocles gutturalis | reverse complement strand
AGTGAGACATTAAATCCTCTAAAGTTCTGTAGTGGCTGAAAGCCAAGACAACAACAATAGCCATCGCTTTCACTCCTGTAGCACTTCTATTGCAACAACATATTACAGCAGAAAACGTCTGTGCTGAGTTGCATGGTGGTCTACATGAGGAACCTAAGGTAAACACATGTGGTAAAGACCTCCTTACAAAAGAAATGCTATAACATGAGACCTTTGCCATTAATATCTTACCCAAATTCCATCAAAGCCTATAGGGAGACAGTATCTAGCACTCCAAAATTTCCAGTACACCAAGTAAATACACTTAAGTAATCAATTAGCTTAGTTAAGTCTTGGGTAAGTTTGGGATTGGCTTTTTTTTGGTTTGAGAGATTTTGTTTTGAGGGTGTTTTGTTTTTTTCTTTACATCATTTTAAATTAATTGAAACTACTATTTTAATTAGTTGCCATTACGATTTTTATATTTTGCTTTCCCTGAGATCAGTGGAATTGATGCAAGAAATACTTGTCAACTGCAGACACAATCCTTATCCAGCAGAATGGGCAGATGGCATGGAGTACACATCGGCAAAGACATTATGGGACACGGCAGTTTGTGCCCACTTCCCAAGAAATTAATCTCTGAGGAAGAACATTTAAAAACTAGAAAGCCTGCCACTGCACTCTGCATCCCACAGCTGCAAAGAGTAGCACTGCTGAGATTACCTCTGGGTTTTCCTGCCAAGAAATTCTGGACACAAATTACTTAAGATCTTTTAAAGGATTGGCAGAGATAATCTATTTTGTCCCAGCCTTATTCTTCCTTAACAATCATACTTTACATTGCTACCCTTAGAAAATGGTCTAGCAGCCATGCCTCTGGATGGGAATAGCATTAATACATTTTTTTTGTTGTTGTTTATCAGTAGAATATTCTTATATTAATAACAAAAGATTTCAGGACAAAATATATTTACAAGGAATTAATTATCCCTTAAGTATACAGAGGAAATGAAGAGGTACCAAGAGTTTCAGTGTCTCTTGCTTATCAGCTCTTAAGGAAGCACCCACAGCAGTAGCCTTTTTTCTCATATATTGATAGCTTCTAGTTTCCACCATTTCTTAACATGACCGATGTGAAAGTACCTATGCTGGAGTCTTAACTGATTTGCTTCAAAGCTGACAAAAGATCTGTAAGTTTACTGTTCCTAAAATTTTGCCAGAATTTCTTTGGCACAGAAGGGCTAGACAAGACATGCCTGATCAATCGTTGTTATTGCTAAAAAATGGGCTAATTTCATTTTTAAATTAATTCTAAACTTCATCTCTTCAGTGGAGTTCCAAACTCTTGAATCTCCTTATGGGTGGGGTGGGGTTTTTTATTATTTTCATTTTACTTTCATGATGCTTCATTTGACTCCAAACTTTCTAGGAGGAGAGGATCAAAAACAAACAAACAAACAAACAAAAAAAAACAACAAAAAAAAACCAAACAAAAAACCACAAAACCCATACCCCACCAGAAATATTTTGAAACTTTAGAAAACAGAGGTTCAAA
>NW_010112928.1:268-1321 GCF_000699245.1 Pterocles gutturalis | reverse complement strand
GAACGACTGCATCTTCGACAAGTTCGAGTGCGTCTGGAACGGGTCCGACAGGTGAGCGGCAGTGCGGCCCCGGCACCCAGTGCATCCGTCGGGATGGCGGGGGGGCTCCCGTGTCCCCCCATGGTCCCTTCCCAGGCCTGCGGCTGGGTGTGGGGTCTGGGGGGTTTTCCTGGGGGGACAACAGGGGTCACCCAAACCCCCACCCCATATCCAGGTGCTGCTGAGGGGGACTGGTGGGGTCCTGGCGCTCTCCTGGCCGGGTTCGGCTCCTGTCTCCATTTCACCCGCACCCAGAGAACGGCGGTGAGGCGTTTGGCTCCAGACTGACAAAATCTGGGGGGGACAGCAATCCCCCATCAATGACCGTGAACCAGGGGCAGAAATCAGCCGCCCTGGCAGGATCACCGCGGTTTTGACTCTGAACCATCAGAGCGAGTTAACAACACAAATTCCAGCCCGGATCCAAACCTCGCTGTGCCCCTGGACACTCGGTTTGCCTCTGGACACGAGGCAGTTGGCCTCTAAAAGATGCGAAACTCATTGGGTTGAGGTCAGCTCAATCTTTGCTGTAAAGACTCATCTCCGTACATGTTGTTATCCTGCCTCTGCATGCACATTCCTGGGTTGAGGAGAGGGACATGGGGACATGGGGACACAGCTTCCCTGGCCAACCCGAGCCCTGGGGCACAGGACGGGCTCGAGCTCCCGGGTGTTGGGGTTGGGGCTTGTGCTGGGCGGGTTGGGGGCATCGCAGCCGTGGGGGCGGCAGGGCCGGGTCTGGGACCTCACGCGGTGACCCGTCCTCCTCCCTCCTCGCAGCGTCATCATGACCGGCTCCTACAACAACTTCTTCCGCATGTTTGACCGCAACACCAAGCGCGATGTGACGCTGGAGGCGTCGCGGGAGAACAGCAAACCCCGCGCCATCCTCAAGCCCCGCAAGGTCTGCGTGGGCGGCAAGCGGAGGAAAGACGAAATTAGCGTGGACAGTCTGGACTTTAGCAAAAAGATCCTGCATACAGCTTGGCACCCCTCCGAGAATATCATCGCCGT
>NW_010112928.1:0-245 GCF_000699245.1 Pterocles gutturalis | reverse complement strand
TATATTCCAGGACAAGGTTAACTAGGAGGACACATGTTCTTTAGGAATCTCATGTACTGAACACTAGTAAACACAAGATTTCAAATATCTCTTTTCTTTCTTTCTTTTTTTCCTTTTCCTTCCTGTCCCCCTGCTCAGTTATTCCTCTGCAGGTGGCGGCTGCGCAGAGACGAGCGCTCCAGCCCAGCGCGGGGGCCGCAGGGGCTCCCCAGCAGATGCCCCGTTTCTCTGGTTCTGCACTGGGG
>NW_010112927.1:2070-39647 GCF_000699245.1 Pterocles gutturalis | reverse complement strand
TGCTTTCAGAGGGGAGCGTGGGCCGGCCGGCGGGACAAACGCGCCTGGTTTTGCGGAGTGTTTCTAGCGATGCGGGCGGGCTTAACGCGCTGTGAGCGCCGCAAGGCTGCGGGAGCGGCTGGGGGGGGCTGACGGGGCTCCCAGCCCTGACAGGTCTGACGGGGCTCCCAGCTCTGACAGCCCGGCCTCCGGCGGGAGAGCTGCTTATCAAACTGCTCGTGTCCAACCTCTCTGCTGTTGCTTTCTAGCCTGCCTACCAGAATTTGAGACAGCGCGTTGACAACTTTGTTTCCAATCATTTGGCAACTCATACCTGGAGTCCTCATCTCAACAAGAACCAGCTGAGAAATAACATTAGGCAGCAGGTTCTCAAGTAAGTGACGGCTCTGGGGTTTCTCTGTTTAAACATGCTCATGTACCATGAGAGGTGACAGAGGCTCTAGGTCAATTACGAAGTGTGTGCATTCTTCAGAGAAACTTCTGAAGAAAATTTATTTATTTTTTTTAGTGTATAAAACACGGTATTATTTTAGATGACAGCTCACCATCAGCGTTAGTCAGAATTAGACTGCAAATATTATTTTGTCTGATCCAAGTTGATGCAGGGGTGGAAAGCTTGTTTCTGACTTGGGATGTAACACCCTAGCTAAAGTCTGTCTTTACTGTTTCTTTTAAGGGAGATATTACTATTGCCATCAAGTTTTGAGGTAAGGGAAATTAAAAGAATTTGACAAACTAAGGTCTGCGGACTACAAAGCTAAATTCACAAAACAAAATACTGGATGTAAATCTAGCTAGACAGATAAGAGGTTTTTAAAGACTGCTGTGACATTAAAATGATGTCAAACACTTACCTGATGTTACATTATTTCATTAGGGTTCCTCTAGTTTTTCTCAAAACTTAAGAGAGGTAACATTAGGAAATTTCCTCAAAGTAGCATGAGTTTGGTCACTAAGTTGGGTCAAACAAGGGATTTGGGAATAATCTTATTCAGTTATGGTGTAGTGTTACCATTGATAACTGGTACTGAGAAGCTGTTCTATTTGAGGGGAGGGGAGTGATTGCTGTTTCAGGGTTTTTTACTTCTTTTTTAAAAAGCAATGAGGACAAGAGGCAGTATATGATCCACAAAAGATTATGGGAGGGTCTAAAGAGAACCCACAGATACAAAGGCCTCTATTGCCACTTATTTGATTTTACTGAAGGTTAAGGGTTTTCTATAAAGGTGCAGAACACTGAGGTGTTGCACTGTACTGGGCAGAACGTAACTTAGGGTGGTGATGAGTAGTGGTAGTTGTTTGTCCCTCATGTCTTCTATAATTCATCTGGTTTACAACATGGGAATTGATAATATCATGTTTCTTCTTAATTTTGTCCACAAGTGTTGCTTTTACAGTTGGATAACATTTGTAGGCATAACCAGTAATGCCATAACAACAGGCTGCTTGTTGTGTTAATTCCACGTGGTTGGAATGCTTAATTTCTATAGCATTTTTCTTATTAATTCATAACACAACAGGCAGCTGGCTAAATACTTAGCTGTAGTGATGCTCAGAAAATGTTAATGCTTTACTGGAGATTCTTAGGAGTGTTTATGTCACATCTAAATGAGCATATTTCATTAAGATGTTCTTGAGAAGTCATTTTTCTTATTAAGTATTCATGTAACTTTGTTCCAGGTCTGGAATGTTGGAATCTGGAATTGACAGAATTATTTCTCAGGTTGTGGATCCGAAGATCAATCACACTTTCAGACCTCAGGTGGAGAAAGCTGTCCATGAATTTTTAGCCACATTGAATCACAAAGAGGAGGCAGGCCCCAGTACAGCTCCAAGTGAGGAGAAAACAGATGCTTCTGTTACAGTACAAGGTATTCTACCATTTCTCTGAGCAGTTTGTTAACAAAAATGAAACCTTGACTAGGTTTGCTGCCAGCTCAAAATTGTTAGCATCAGTATTAACAAGCTGAGCTCCAGGCAGCATACCGTAACACTTGTCTCTTACTGTATGTATAAAGTTAGAAGGCAAGAGAGATGTTGCCATGTACCACCATTTCCCTCTGTCACTTCTACTTGAGATGACAAGGGATCAGTTTACTGTAGGGGAAAAAGTTGGTCTTGGGGTTTGGCCCTCTAAGTGTTATGATCAGACAAGGCATAGCTGTGAGAGAACATTGATGCAATTTTTTTATGTATTGATAGATCAGAAAAAAGTTATCTGTGAGATAGCTGTCTTAATGCAGTTGCTATGTGCAATAAAATTTGAATGGCTAAGGTCCTCTCAGGAGCTTAAGTTCTGCTGTAAATCAGCCAATCTTCAGTTTGTTTATAAACACAGCACTTTCTCTTTACAATTTTAATTTATGTTGCCTGCTATCAACTTCTAAACACTCCCACAGGTAATTGTCCATTCCTTCCCTTCCTAAGAGACTCCACAGCAGTCCATCTATTTGTAACCAGACCCTTTATTTAAATCCTAGCCCTTTTCCTGTGAGGCCCACTTCCTTTAAAGTCAGTGGGTTAACAAGCCAGCTGCTAGTCCAATTAACCCTTTCTCATCCATCTTTGGAGTTGCTTCTAAGAAGATGGGAAAGTGATAGGGTATTTCTGATAGTCCTGTTTTTATATAATCAATATGCTAAGTCTACCAGTCTGTATGAAAAACAGCCTTTCTGCTGTGGTGTTTTATTGTGCTTTTCCAGAGTCATCATCCCATTTGGGATGATGGTAAAGTTAAACAAGGACTGTGTTCAGAACACATTTCCCATAGACACCCCCTGCTTTCTTTAGCTGATCTCAGAAACAGCGGTATGTCACCAAGTAAAATGAATCTCTGGTAATCAGATTAGGAATGCAACTTCTTGTTCTTTCTTGTTCTTTTTTTTAATAAGCAAAATCGATAGAGGCAAAATTAGTCAGTCCTCTGAGTTAATTCTTCTTTTAAATAGAGTAATTATTCTCTTTCCTTTCGCTTGCTTAACATTCTATCTGGACGGATGTGGAAACTAAGATGAACTAAAACTATTTTCTTTCTTACAATTCAAGGTGTCTCTACTACAGCTCCTAGTGGCAACGTAGCTAGTGATGCAATGTCCATTTTGGAAACAATAACTTCACTTAACCAAGAAGCAAGTGCTGCCAGGGCTTCAACAGAGAACACAAATTCCAAGAACAATGACAAAGTTGCAAAAAGACTCTCCTCTCAGCAGAGTGTGGACGGTAGCACTGATAGAGAGAGAAATGTGGAGGACTTGCCAGACAGAGAGAAAGCAGTTTGCGATCCTTCTGGAGAAGGGGTTGAAGCGTTTGCAAAGTGTGAAGATTTAAATGAGCTTCCCTGCCAAAGTGAAGAAATAAAAAATTCAGCAAAGGATGCTAATAATTTGACTTTTACAAGTAAAGAAATTCAACAGGAAAGTGAAGATCAAAAGAGTAAATTAGTAGATAAATGTGACAAGAAACCAGACAGTAGTGAAAAAAGTGAAAGAAGGAAAGAAAAGAAGGAAAAACTTGACAAGAAGTCTGACCATGCAAAGAAAAGTGATGATGCTACAAAGTCAAAAGAAGAAAAGCAAGCAAGAGAGTCGGAACCAGTGAAACAGTTAGTTGCAGAAAAAAGTAGCAGTAAACATAAAACAACTGAAAGCACTAAAGAAACTAAAGAAGGTATGGTGAGGGCAATGCTCTTCCTTAAAATATTAACATGGGGGGGTTTTTTAAGCTTCTTCAGGAGGTGAATCAGAAGTATATATTTGGAATGTAGGCTCTCTGCTAGTTCTGGCAAATTTGTCTAGCTAACCACAGCTAAGTCTTGGCTAATCTCCCTTATCTAAGGTACCCACGTTAGGAATCAGATGAGCTTTAATTCCTCAAGTGTGTGATTGGTCATCTGCCTTACTCTGGCAAGTTTTCTTAATGATTCCAGTCTGCATTTAAAGTTTCTAGTTATATCTCAAGGAGATTTTTGTTTTGAGTAAACCAGAGTTGGCCTGTTAACGTTTCATTAAGGTATTACAATTTTTTTTCCTATTTCTTCTTCATGAAATAATGTTGTTTTGGTAAGAAAAGTTTCTCAAATATAGTGTGCTGCATTACAGCCCTTTCTTTCTGTTTTTTCCCTTGCAAGAAAATACGTCAGTAGATTCAGATATGGATGTACTCAGTGACATCACTGTCAGCTCTGTCCATACCAGTGACCTTTCTTCCTTTGAGGAGGAGAGTGAAGAGGAGACTGTAATTTCTGACAGTACTGAAGAGGGGGAGATCACATCAGATGGTAAAATAATTAGATTGTTAAGTAGCAAGAAAGAATATGTAATGCTTTTGTTGAGTGCATCATGTCATAAATTGGAGGGTTTGCAGTATGTTTTATTGTACTTCTATATGAGAAAGAATTTGAATGTGGAATGGATGGTATTTGTGTAATTACAAAAGATGACTAGTGGACATACTTGGAATATTTTTTTAATAGCTTGATATATTCTAAACATTGTAAATCTTATTTGTACTACAGTATTTCGTAGGCAACAAAAACACGTCACTTGCCTGTGCATTTTTTTTCCCCTCCCTTCTGCCATGCGTTTGCTATAACATTGGGAGTGCTTTGTCACCCAAGGGTAGGGGTTATAGCTGACTTTGCAGATCAGGTCGGTTTTAGAGCTTTAGGATTGCAGGGGTTTCCCAATTCTACCTGGCCACAGTAGGAGGAACATTAATGGGTCTGTCTTTAAGAGTTTGGAAACACCAAATCCTTTTCACTGTCTGGGTTACTTTTGTGTGTTGTCCTTGTCTGGATTAGACCTCACACTGGTTTCTGCAGATATGTGGCTTTTGCAGTTAATAAGACTTTCCACTTCATAACACAGGGTGCCTTAGTACCTGAATGAGTTGTCTGTAGTATGCTGTGAGCTTATCGTTTCTGCTCTAAGAATATTATTTAGAAGCACTGAATTACTTGCACTTTCTCTGGCTTTGGTGTTACCTTTAAACTTGACAGATTGCATTCATTTCTGACTAAATATTTGTGAAGTGAAAACAAGCCTTAAATATATTTCAGGGATACAAGTAACTTCTACAGCATGGAGCGCAAATGTTTTTGCTCTGTTTCTAGTAATCCTGATAAAACTGAAATAGATTTATTTTTACTTCAGTAATACTTACATGAGTATACACAACAACGTGTTTTGTGTATATATTTCAGTAAGCCTATCTAGTTTTTACGATCTCCGATATTGTATAATTTTTTTTTTAGGGAAGAAGCTTAATTTGATACATAGCAGGAATATATTCTGACTTCTTATGTGGTGTTAACTACTAAATACTATATGTAAAAAGGCAATGTGATTACAGGCAAGAGGGTAAACCCAACTGTTGTATCCCAGTTTATTCTGGGCATTGTGTCTTGCAATTTTTTGGCTGAATGGTGTGCGCAAACACGTGAATGTACCTTTCAGGTTTTCATAATCTAGTGATATTTTGATGTTAAGGGTTTAATTTTTTTATCTGTTTATGTTTTTAGAAGAAATAATTGTTAATACATTTTCAGTAGCTCTGCCTCCTCAAAAGTTACATTGAAAGCACTACCCTAATTTATCAATATGTCTCTACACTTCACTAACTTTTCTTCAGATGAAACGGAGAAAAACAGTCAAAGTAAGACAAAGCCTCATGCTAATGAGCTGAGTGATGGGAAAGCGAAGCCTATTCGTCATGCTTATGTTCGCAAGCCTTTCTTGTACTCCAAATACTTCAGTGATTCTGATGATGAGCGAACTGTAGAACAACGCCGTCAGTCCATTGTAAGTGTGGATTTTGTTGCTGCTTGCATTCTAGCTCCTTAAATGTTTCAGCACAGAAATTCCACTTCTTATTTGGTGGTGGTTTATGAGGGGGAGTCTTCTGTTTCTTCTTACTTCCCCCACCCCTCACCGCCTTGTGTTACAGCTGCTCCTCCCTGCAGACTTACTACCGGTATTGCATGAGCTGCTCTCGAGGGAAGCACTCTGCTGGTTATAGTTTCAAGGCTTCTGGTGTTGAAAGCAATTACATGCTTTTCCATGTTTTTCCCCCACTCTAAAATGAATGGTCTTCTGGTGTTAAGAGAGGATTTGTTAGTTACATGCTATGTCTTTGCAACATCACAGCAATAGGTGGATTCTTTCTCAACTGAGTGATTTGATTGGAGAGGAAGAACTGCTGCACACATGAAAAACCTGGTCTTCAGTAGACTTAATGACAATTTGGATGGAAAAAGTGTCCCATATGTACCTGCAGCTTGCCTTCAATGTGGTTTGGTGTGGTTCAGGCTTGTGTTGACTGCTGCAGGCTACTTCATTACACCATCTCTTTACAAATGTAGTTCTTGCTGTCCATGAAATGAGTAGTTTGTAGGATGTCTGCAGCCATTCAGAATGGGAAGAGAGGTTTAAGCAAGTTCAGTGTAGTGTGTTCTGCGGAAAAAGGACCAGCACACAGAATAGGGAACAGCAGTTGTTTTAGATCTTTTTTCCTTTGCCTAAATGTAATTTTTTTTATATTTATGTATTTTAAAAGATATTTAATAGAGACACATGATGGATATATTATGTATACATATTATATATATAATAAAAATAACAAATAAGATGTGTTCTTTAAGGAGGTCTCATAGCCTCAGTCTGCAGTGTTAAGCAGCAGTGAAATTCTTTGAAACTCATCTAGTTTAATGTCACTGAAATATTAGAGGATGCCATTAATTTTCATATAATGATTTCTAAGAACTTTTTATTTTTCTGTTTGTCTTAAGCTACAATGTTCTGGTTTCTGTGGATTTTACACATACATCTGTAGTCAAAGAATATTCTTTGACCTAGTGATAAATTAATTGCTTTCCTTGTTTATGTATCTTCAGGCCAAAGAAAAAGAAGAGAGACTCCTAAGAAGACAAATTAACAGAGAGAGACTTGAAGAAAAACGTAAACAGAAGGCTGCAGAAAAAACAAAATCCCTGAAAACTGGAAATCAAAATGCTAAAGGTATGAGAAATATAATATACTCAATATGTATATTTGAGACCATCTAAAGAACCAGAAGGTGCACAAGTCCATGGGACCTGATGAGATGCACCTGCAGGTCCTGGGGGAACTCATGGATGAAGTTGCCAAACTGCTGTCCATCATATTTGAGAAGTCGTGATACTCAAGTGAAGTTCCCACTGACTGGAAAAGGGGAAACATAATCCCCATTTTTAAAAAAGGAAATAAGGAAGACCGGAGAAACTACAAGCCTTTTAGTTTCAACTCTGTGACTGGCAAGATCATGGAGCAGATCCTCCTGGAAACTGTGCTAAGGCACATGGAAAACAAGGACATGATTGACAACCAACACAGCTTCACCAAGGGCAAATCATGCATGACAAATTCAGTGGCCTTCTACGACAGGGCCACAGTGCTGGTAGATAAGGGAAGGGCAACTGGCATCATCTGCCTGGACTTGTGCAAAGCCTTTGACGCTGTCCCACATGACATCCTTGTCTCTGAGTTGGAGGGACATGGATTTGAGGAATGGACCACTTGCTGGATAAGGAATTGGCTGGATGGTCGCACTCAAAGAGTTGTGGTCAATGGCTCAATGTCTAAGTGGAGACCAGAAAGCCAACTGTCCTGGGCCACATTAAGAGAAGCGTGGCCAGCAGGTCAAGGGAGGTGATTCTCCCCCTCTACTCTGCTCTTGTGAGACCCCACCTGGAGTACTGTGTTCAGATGTGGGGCCCCCAACATAAAAAAGACCTGGACCTGTTGGAGAGAGTCCAGAGGAGAACCACAAAATTAATCAGAGGGCTGGAGCACCTCCCCTATGAGGACAGGCTGAAAGAGTTGGGGTTGTTCAGCCTGGAGAAGAGAAGGCTCCAAGGAGACCTAATTGGAGCCTTCTAGTACCTAAAAGGGGCTTACAGGAGGGATGGGGATCCACTCTTTAGCAGGGAGTGTAATGACAGGACAAAGTGTAATGGTTATAAGCTGAAAGAGGGTAGATTTAGATGAGACATTAAGGAAGAAATTTTTCACTGTGAGGGTGGTGAGGCACTGGAACAGCGTGCACAGGGAAGTTGTGGATGCCCCATCCCTGGAGGTGTTCAAAGCCAGACTGGATATGGCTTTGAGCAACCTGGTCTGGTGGAAGGTGTCACTGCCCATGGTGGGCATTGTAACTCAATGGTCTCTAAGGTCCTTTCCAACCCCAACCATTTCATGATTCTGTATTAGTCCATGCCCTGCCCCATGCTTGCTCTCATTCTCTCTCTCTGGAAAAACATTTATGTTAAGATATTGGTAATAGGTCTCTAGTTGTTTCCTTTAAAAACCCAACATTTTAACAGTGATGTAACAGAAAAATATGTAATGCAAATTATTAATATGAAATTCCATGTCTTTTTCATATATTCTTTCATATATCATGACATTGCTTAAACACAGTTAATACCTACATACACCAGTATTCTCTGCTACACATTAGTACTCTTTGTACTGCTTTCAGTTACATTTATAGCTGAAACAGTGATATAATGACATGCTTATGTATTTCACCACTTGTGTATTATTTTAGGAAAAAGCAGCTTGAACTCGGAAGAACCTTCAGCAAGAAGTCTCGAGTCAAAAGCTACTGGTACCAGCATTAAGGATGTGCTTAAAGAACAGAAATTTTTAGAAAAAAAAGTAGCTTTGAGCAGAAAAAGAAAAAGAGATTCAAGGTATTCTTGTATTTGCTCAAAAGGAATTAAGTGTTTGAATATTCATTTTTGCAGATTGAAAAGGTTCTCTTCAACTTTTCAGTTAGGCTTACCCATTTTAACAATTTCCTCTTTAAATAGTCACATAATTTTGTTACTAATGAGCATGGAGTTCAGTTAGAAAATCAGATTATAACTGCTTAAATATTATACAGCTCAGACTGCAGTAGCAGAGCCTTTATGTAGCTTTTCACACCGAGGATGGTAATAAAGGTGTGAGAAGAGACAGTTTTTAGATGTTTGTGCATTTAGATGTTTGTAATATGTCAGTCGGTCAACTTTGCTTGGTCTTTAAATTGATGTTTTCATAGATATGTACTTATCTGTGTACATACAGGTATCTATGTTAAATGAGCCAAGTTTCTGAAAGACAAAACCAGTATTTTTGGAGCTCTCTTCCCTACAATAAGGGGGGAGTGTGTTTTTCTCTGTGGCAGGGAGATTTGCTGTCCATTTTACAGGAACAACTATGGTACTAATATTGTTATATTATTATTTTCTGTTTTAAAGCACTGATGTCCAGAGGATATCTTTGAAGTTGGTACACATAATTTTCCAAGAGAAAAAAGCTTGGACGAATTGACTAGTCAACAGTTGTGTGACTGTGTTCTGTTTCAGTATTTTTGGTGTGCATTTCTCTCTCTCCTTCAGCTTTAAAAGCAGAAAGTTTACAAACTAATGTTAAGCTGTTACTGATTTTTCTTTCTTCAATTGTCCAATACCCATTTCAGGCATGCTGAAGATAGCTGCAAAAAGAAGTATGAGCCATCAGAAGAAGATAGTAAAGAAATGCAAAAGGCAAATGAGGTATGTGTCTCTTAAATATAAACCTTATGATCTTGCTTTCTAATTGTAATAGCACTAGTTCATATGTCCATTCCAAACTGCATAATACTGCATTCATTCTTATGAATTGTTTTTTTCCTGCTAGTTCTTTCAGTTGCATTAGTGATCTGACAATGCTGTAGTAATGTTTTCTGAATTGCAGTAGCCACTAGTATATACAGTCTATGTATTCAGTGCTGATGGACATTGTAGTAGAACATGAGATATAGTTAAAGCCCTATTCCATGATGCATGTTGGGGTTTTGGAAAAAAAACAAAGTATGTCCTGTATGAAAAGATTTGAGGAGCTTTATCTATTTAAACTTCTCACTGGGAAGTTAAAGGAGAACTGGATGTAGTCCAAACACTAAAGGAAAGATAATTTTTATGGTGAGAGATTTTAGCAACAGTATTATTAACAAAAAAAAAAGTTGCAAGTTCAAATGGAAGTCTAGATTTCTTTTGTTGGTTTTGCAGTGTTGATTGTTTGTTTGTTTTTAAACAGACAGTATAATGGCTGTTTAAAGGAACTTAGGGAGTACTTGCAATTGTGATTGTCCATTTAAAAATCCACTTAAATAATTTTATAAAGAAAAATCACCTTATAAAAAAAAGATACTCAAGTTCAAACAGGCTGCTTAAGGTTAACTTCTGTTTCTTTGGATTTTCCCACAATGGCAGATCGTTGAAATGAAAATGACAAGTTTCATTTTCTTATTGATTGTATTTTAGGTGAATTTTTGTTGCAATGTTAAGTGTGTTCTCCGGTGTCTTGTTTTTATGGAGAGTTTGCCCTTAACGATTCTCTTCCATTACATAGTGATGGGACCATGTTATATTTGCTTATATTTATATATATAAACTTTGTTTTGTAGACTTCTGAAAAAAATTCTTCCAAAGAATTGAAGCATAATCATGGAAAAAGTGAAATCTCTAAACAGCTTAGAAGACTTTCAGAATCGGTGCATTCAACTGAGGAAAGCAAAAGTGATTCTAAAGTTGAAAAAGAACATAAAAGAAGAACCTCCACCTCTCTTCAGGCTGAAGGAGCCCAGCAGGACAGTGAAACAAGGGATCTGAAAAGACAACTGGATCGAGGAGAAGTCAATACTGAAGAACTACAGAAGCAGAAACCCGTATTTAAAAATGAAAAACACCCCAGAAAAGACAGTGACACAGAAATGCAACACATGAGAAATGCTGTCAAAAAAGAAGCCAAGTCTTACAGAGATAAAAATGAGAAGGAAAGAACTGCTTTAGAAGATAAACTTTCTTTAAAGCACAAGTGTAAAGGAGATGGTATTCACAAATCAAGTGAAGATGTTGAACTCCATTCATTTGAGAGAAGTTTGAAAGGAGAGGATGGTGTTCAGAAACATAATCAACAAATAAAGGTTTCTTCAGATGATAAATCTGAAAGAAAAAGTAAACACCGAAGTGAGCGGAAAATATTGGTGACAGGAAAAGATGGAAAAAATACTTCTGAATCAACCTTAAAAGCTGAAGAATTACTGCGTAAGGAAAATAAAAAAGACCGTCATCTCTCAACTGAAAAATCAAGAGCAGAATACAAGTCCAAAAGGTCCCTCAGTGATTCTAAGTCACATAAGGATTCCCTAAGTGCCTCAAAGCAACTTGCTTCTGCATTACACAGAAGGGGTGAAAGCTACTCAGAAGATAAACATGAAATAGAATCAACTAATTCTGATGGTAATTTGAAACAAGAAGATGGTGTTCATAAAGATAGACGAAGATCTAAGAGCCTTGTAGAAGACAAGATTTTGTTAAAGTCTAAGTCAAAGACTCATAGTAAACAATTCAAAGCATCTGAAACAGAATTACAGGAAAATTCAACAAAACAAGAGACTGGTCAGAAGCTAGACAAAGATAAGAGCATGGAAGAGAATGATTCAGATAAGCAGCACAAATCCAAGAATGAAGACAGAGTTTTTGAAGAGAGTGGAGCCGAGTTTGAGCTCTTAAGTGGCATACAATCAACTCAGGGATCACAAAAAGACATTAGTCACAGAGTTAAGTTACATTCTGGAGAAAGAGGATGTGTAAAAGAGAAATATAGAGGTGATAAAGATTTAAGCAGTTCCAAACTAGAAAGAAGGTTCTCTGCTGAAGGTCACAAAAGCAGAAACTTAAAGCACAGCAACAAGGAAACAAAGAAGAAGGAAGAGAGTACCAAATTGGAAGATAAAGGTATTAAAGAAATAGATAGTGGGCATGAAAAAGTATTGAGCATCACGGTGGCAGTGGATAAGAAGCAAAGTAAGAAGATATCCTTAGAAAATAGAAAAGGCAGTATATCAAACCAAGATTTACTCGGAGGGGAAAAGCAATCAGCTAGCAGAACTGAAAGCAGCCATGCTTCAGCCCCTCAAAAGTCAAGTATGAATAATGATGACATACATTCTGGTCATGAGGAAGAGCTGATGGAACTTGATTTGAAACCAACAAAAGTACAGGAAGCATCTAACATCAAAGGAAAGAATCTTCAAAACTTGCTCCAAGCCGCAGATGCCAAGATTGCAGCAAAAGAAAAAATATCTCTCTCTATTTCAAATAAGGAATTAAAACACAGCTTGGCAGATCCTGAAGCTCATAAATCAGAGTTTCTGCTTGCAGCTGAAAAAACTGTTGAACAAGAAGATATCCCTCAAAAACAAGTTGGTGCCTTAGACACTTTGTCCAAACAAGTTTCCATGGATCAAGGACCCAATAAACAAGGGGCTTATAAAATGAGTGTTGTGTATGAAACAAGTGGTAGAATCTTACTGAATGTTCCGAGTAAGGATCAACCTTCACAAGATAGTAGAAGACCAAAGAATTTAAAAATGGTGATAAATTGTAATTCAGATGATGTTCCTTTAGCAGTTAATTCTTCCAGAGAAGATGCTGCTGAGGCAAAGTCCATGGATATGGATATCTCAGATTTTACAGATTCCTTGGGTAGTATGCCTAAAGAATGCCATAATTCAGATGGGACATCTTTATTTGAAGGTACTTTGATTTTGAAGAATGATGCAGCACATGTATGCATGGAACAAGAGAGTGCAGTGTTGAGTTCTATCATGAAAGACAGCGGTGACAACACCACTGTGACAAATAGTATAGAAAAAGATAATGAGATACCCTGGCCTGATGAACAGTCAATGGAAGACGATACAGCTGGGTTACTTAGTCAAGAAGATAATGATGAAGCAGCAAAGTTAGAAAGCACTCAGGGATGTGAGTTGAAAGTAAAAGAGGGAAGCTTGATGACTGACGTAACTGAAGATTGCAGAGATGTAACAACAAAAGAACTTATAAAAATAAAAGAAAGAGAGTGCTTGAATACAGATCCTTCCACAAAGGGAGAAAGAAGCACAATGATGGATTATGTGGAAAAGAACAAGATGTATGATATTGATGATATGATACAGTCTTCCTCTGTGTTAGTGCCTGAAGGAATTCCTGAGGAAACAGTCAAAGGCTTTGTTGTAGCCAGTGGACAAGAAGGGAATAGAGTGATCGGCATGGAAGATAAAAATGAAAGCAATGCAGTAGGTACCAGTGCGGGAAGTAGTAAACTTAGTTTGTTGTACAGCAGCCTTCAAACAACTCCAAACACTGTGATAGGAACTAGCACAGACAAGCTCATTCAGAGAACTGTAATGGCTACTAGTACAGGAGAGGAAAGAGCTGAAGGTGCATCACATTATGAAAAGGACAGTGATGCTACAACCACTTGCTCAGAAGAAGAAAGCGAGGTGACAGTAATCTGCACCAGCACAGAAGCTGATGAAGGTTTCACAACAGGCATATGGGTAAAAAGTAGTGAGGGCAGCAGTTTCATCACAGGAGCAGATATCGGTGAGTGTACTGTTGCAGCAGCTGAAGAAGGTGGTGGCAGTGTTGTCACTGAAGGATTAGCAGAAAGTGAAAGTTTCCTAACAAGTACAGAAGAAGAAAATGGTGACTGTACCATGGTTGATGCAGAAGAAAGTGGTAAGGATTCAGTCAATGCAAGTGGAGTAGAAATTGAAGACAGTGTGAATAGTGCTGGGACAGAAGAAAAAGATGATGCTGTGACTAGTGCAGGCTCTGAAGAAAAGCGAAAGACCCCAACTTGTGTAGATACAGGCAAATTTGAAAGTTCTGTATCCTGCTTATGTGAAGTGGAGAGCGATGGTGCTGTAACTAGTGCAGGGACAGAAACAGGTGAAGGCTCAACAAGTGGTGATGGTTCAGGTGAATTTAGGAGCAGTGTGAGAGCTGGCCAGGTAAAAGAACATGAAGGTACTGTAACTTGCACAGGTGCAGAAGAAAGAGGTCATAATTTCATCATCTGCTCAGTGACTGGTACAGATGCCCAAGAAGAAAGCACTGTAACTGGTGCGTGTGTTGCAGTGGCCACAAACAACAGTGCCACAACTGGAACCAGTGGTGACAAATCTGAGGATATTGTAAATGGTGAAAGCGCAGTGACCAGCACAGGCATGACTCCAGAAGATGATGCTGAAATTTCAGTAGTCTGCACAGGGATAGAGGACAGCAATGAGGGGTTTGCAGCTTGTTTAGAAGCTGAAAAATGTGAAAGTCTAATGGATAGTACAAGGGCAAAGGAAGAAGCCAATATCGCTATGGTCAGTGTAGGTCTGTGTGATGATGAAGGTTTTGTAACTAGTACAGGCTCAAAAGAAGAGGATGAAGAAGGTGAGGGCATTGTGACCAGTACAGGAAGAGGAAATGAAGAAAATGAGCATGCTTCTACTTGTACTGGAATGGAAAGTGAAAATGCACTAATTTGCATAGGTGCAGAAGAAGGTGAAAGTTCCATTATCTGCGTAGTTGCTGAACAAATGGAGACTGAGTCGGGAGTGGCTGGCACAAATATAAATAAACTTACTGTTGACAGCATGACGAGTGCAGAGAAAGAAGCTAATTGTGGCACAAACAGCAAAGATGTTAAAGAGGTTGTTGAGAGCAGCGTAACCAGCGCAAGTGCTGCAGATGAGGGTGCCTTGACTGTGCATATAGGAAAGCATGAAGGTACCTTGATTCCCTTAGATGCTGGGGAATGTGAGGGTCCCATGACTAGTGCTGTGGCAGTGCAAGATAAGAGTCAGTCTGACACTGAAGACCAACATGAGGATGCCATGACTTCCTTTGGCAGCGGAGAACTTGATGCCTCTATAAGTAGTGCGGTTCTAACAGTTTTTTTTCCTGCTGACAGAGAAGAAAAAGTAAAAGGTGATATCATCTCTACCAGTACAGAGGAAGAAAGCGATGCTCCCTTACACTCAGCTATGGATGCTGAGGAAGGTCCACTTGCTGTTGCAAGAGCCAGTGAAAGCGGGGAAAGCTCTGCGATCTTAATAGACACTGAAGACACAGAGGTGCCTATGCCCAGTACAGCTAGAGAGTTTAAAGAGTGTGTGCCTACTTGTAGCAGTAAGCAGGAGAAAGAGGAGTGCACTATGATTTCCACCAGTATTGTGGAAGAATTTGAGGCTCCTATGTCAAGCGCAGCTATTGAATATGATGGTCACCTCCCCTTTGTGAAGACAGAAGAAATAAATGAGAATGGTATGGTTTCTATAGATATGGAAATATATGAGGTTCCTATGCCCAGTGAATCCAGTGCTGGAGGAGATGATGATGATGATGAAAGTCACCCAACTGCTAGCAGTAAGGAAGAAAAAGATGAGTGTGCTATGATTTCCACAAGTGTTGTAGAAGAACAAGTAATCCTAATGCCAGGTGAAGTCACAGAAGAGGCGATTCAGCATGTGTCAGATACAGAGTCAAAAAATGAAACGGTAATGATCTCTACAAGTACAGCAGAATGTTTTGAAGCTCCTATGTCTACTGTAGCTGTACAAGATGAAAAAAAACTCGCCCGTTCAGAAACAGAAGGAAGATACGAAGCTGCTATGATTACCTCAAGTATGACAGAAGAATGTGAGATAGTCCTGATCAGTGCAGCGCCACAAGCTGAAAGTCAGCTCATTGTAGCAGAAGGAGACGAAGATGCCATTATCTCTCCAAATGCATCAGAAGACTGTAAGGTTGTGGAGACCACTGCAACTGTAGATGAACAGTTTGGACTAGCTGCTTTCAATGCAGATACAAAAAACAAAAGTTCAGTGATTTTTGTGGGAGAATGTGGAGCTCCTGTGTTGAGGGTTGCCACCAACAGTGAAGATCAACATCCTGCTTCTAGTATAGGAGATAAGGAGGAGCGGGCAGGGATCACTCTGAGCACAGTGGAAGAATGTGATAGTCTCTTCACCTTTACAGTTATAGAAGAAAGTCAACTTGCTTCTGAGAGTACAGAAGTAAAAGACAAAAGTGAGGAAGTTTTTAATACTGCTAACCAGATTGAATGCATCCTATCGACTACAGGCCCAGAAAAAAACAGTAGTTCTTTACTTGTCATTGGTAGAGAGAACGAGATCCATGAGAGTGGTATGAGGGGAGAATCATCAGCATCTCAGACCACAGTAGACAGTGAAATCACAGAAACAGATGAAAATTCAGTGAACCTCATGAGTGTAGATGAAGCCCTTTGTGTGGAGATTAGTACGGAGACTGCTGTGAGTCCAGGTCTTTCCTCAGAGGCAAGTGAAGATGATGAGCAAGCTGAAGATGTTTTACATGAGGATGTGACATCAGAACTATCTTGTGTGATTTCAGAAGCAATGGTAGAGAGTGAAACTCTAAGGAATGTAGACTATAAATGTAACTCAAACTTGGTTTTAGAAAGTGACTTTTCTGAAATAAGGACTCCCTTGCCTAGGGCACGGGCTCTTTCCTTGCTTTCTGCAGATGAAGTGACTGTAAATACCAACCATGGTGAAGTGACAACAGAAACAGAATTAAGGGAAAAAAGTGACTTCCCTGTATTACATGTAGAAGAGGTATATGGCAGCGATGACAAAACAAACTTGGTCAAAATAGATGATATTGAAATTGAAGTTACTTCTCCAAAAAGTAATGCAACCTTTAATTCAGGTGAGGGGTTTTTTTCTTAACTCTTCAATTTATAAGCTGTCATAAATAAATGCATTTTACCATGATTACAGTTATTTATAACGTACACTGTTCAAATATACCTGATTTCTTTGTTGGCTGCGAAATAAATATTAATGCTATATTTAAGAATTGGTGACAAATATTTAAATAAGCATATGATTCTGGGAGTATAGGAGTGGCTGAACACAATTATCTGAGGTATATTGGAAAAAAAGGTATTAGAGTGCAAAAAAGTTATTAAAATTCATTAACTTAAAATCGCGAGCTATTATATTAAGTGATTTGCAATTATTTGTAATTATCATGGAGCTACGATGAGTTTTATTATTAATGTGTTTTGAAATTCAAAAATGGTTTTATAAGAAAGAGAATGCATTTCATTTAGACATACCTTTTTAAAATGTTAAACATAACTTCTTAGTAATTTTGAAGGTTAAGAGTGGCCATCCTTAGTCATAACTGCAGATTTTCTCTGGATGGTTATTTAGTGGTCATATTCAGATTCATTCTCTTACGCTGCGTTTTGTGTTGTGAGTACACTTGAAATGGTCCTCCTTCATGTTACAGAGGAACCAGATGGTCATCCTAAACAAATTAAAATATTAAGCTAGCAATTATGATGTCTATTTTAAATAGTAAAGTTATTATAGTATATGACATTAAGAATATAATATTTTATTTCCATTTTATTTTCTGGAAACTAACATTTCAAATGAACTTGTATGGTTGCTAGTTCCTAATATGCCATATAATGAACATCCTGCTGTTTCAGTCTTTCTTCTCTCTGACCCTCCAAAGTAGTTGAAGCACCAAGTTTATGAAAATTAGTAAATTCTGTAGGTGGCATAATGAAGTCAAGATTATTACTTAATTATAAATTTTGGAGAAACTAAACTGTAGGAAAATAGTAGAAAATCTGCTTATCTATCTTTATACCAAAGGAAGTGGAATGATGCCAATCAAGTACTGCTTTTAAATCCTTTTCCTTCTCATCTACGTCTTTGCTATTATTTTAAAAATACACTAACATTTTACAATGTGAGTTTAGGTCCAGTTTCTCAAAGGTTGGCTTTATTCGCTAGTTTTTATTGATATTTGGCGTGAGAAAGGTCACTCTGCAGGTTTGGGGATCTTAGGAATTTGTCAAGGAAAGATGCCAATCTAGTAAACATGAAAAATGTTCTTCAGTATTTGTTCAACAGAGACAAACATGAGCCATGAAAATGTAAACTGCCACACTTAGGCATTGCTGTCTTGGTGCTTTGCTTAATCCTTGTTGTCCATTGATGTAGCCTCTGTACTAGTGGTAATAGTGGTCTTATTCTGTGGACTGCAACCACAGTTTAATCACTTCACTTAATTGATGAATTATCATGTTATAACTATTTATTTTTGTTTAGGAAAAGCTGCATAAAAAGGCTTCTGAAGTATGTGTCCAAAGTGCTGTAGATGTCATATGAAGGAGCTGTCTGCATGGCCTGTTTTCAGATGTTACAAGCATACAGCAGTTCCCATGGGGAATGAAATGAGTGGGGTTTTAAGATTTACTGAAATTGCATTGACACTACCAGGAGCTACTGACCTTTCAGTCTCTATGGAAAGTGGATAATTTCAGTGGTTATGGTTGTAGAGCTTATGGATTTAAATCTAATTGTCACTTAAAGAAAAATCTTATCCTTAGTATTGACTCTTAGCTCTGCATTCGTTAATACAGAGGTCATTTGCTGTTTGGAATGTAGTCTGTTGGTGGTTGTTTGGTTGGTTGTTTGTTTTTTTAAGGCAAAGCAAGAAAAAAAAGCCAAAGACAAAATTCATAAATAAGCTGTGGTAAATCCTGATAGCCCATATTTTCAAATTCTTTTATATTTAAGAAGAACATAGAAGTACTTGTGTTCTTGTAGATGCCAAGTTAGGTTTTTTTGAGCTGGCTTGCTGCAGACAGACTTGCTATTGTTTCCATTGCTTACAGGAGAGGATTAAATTCATGTGCTGTGTTCATGAGGGTGGTACTGAGAAATAGCATCCTACTGTATCATGAGATAAATGCAGCATAATGTAATCTAATAATTTTAACATATTTGTATTTCATTAGGCAATAATGCAGCTTTACCAAAGTTGGCAGAAGAACTAGAATTTGAAAGTAACTTGAGAACTGATGAGGTATTTATGTTATTTTGAAAACTTTGACTATACTGTTTCTTGTATAATTATGCATCTTGGTAGGGTTTCTTACTATACCTTTTGCTTTTTGTGCGGCAAAAATGGCATTTGAACTTCAAAATTTTGAAGGGTCATTTTTTGTATGATTCAGCTGTACTTTTCTAATCAGCTGGCATTTAAATTGTGGGTTGTCCATGTTATTCTGTGGTAGAACCAATTCATTCCCTCAGCCATGCTCCTGTGACTGTGACGTTCAAGTTTGCTTTTTTTAGAACTGGTCATACTGTATTCATGTTGCTTGTGATGGTACTTGTTAAATAGTCATACATGCCTTAGCGCTTACAGTTGGCAATTTGTAGTTCAGTGCTTTGGAACAGTAAACATACACTGCTGTTAATTTTGTTGTATCACTTCCTTGCAAGTCTTCAGTCTTGCCCGTTCTCTGTGTTTGAGGAGCACTTGCTTCTGTTTTATACTATGGTAACTACAGCCCGTTATTTGTCATAACAGAAGAGTGGGGCATCCTGGATAATCCGGGGTATTGGGGCTCATGGTTGCCTATAGCTTGTATAAGACCAAAGCTGACTCTGTCTGTGTGTCTGTGCTGTGATCCATACTAGGCAGGATTCCAGACGGGTTAATTTTTCATTCAGATGCAGGTCTGGATCCATGTATTCATATCTTGCCAAACTCTGATAATAAGCATTTGGAAGCAGAACATGGTTCAGAGACTCCCAGGCATCTGTGAAAGGCTGGATCTGCCCAGGGCTACTGAGTGCAGCTCCAGGGCAGACCAGTTGAATATTTCGGAGCAACGGTTTTGATGCCTGGGATGCACTTCAGGAAAATACAAGACAGCTTCAGTCTGGTGGGATTTATTGATTTGAGTTCTACCTGCAAACAGCTGTACTGTTTGCCAGCATAAGGTGGTCCTAGAGTCAGTATAGCCATGTTCACGTGGCACTGAATCTGAGTTTGCAATGTCCACACCTGACTTAGGTAGACTTAGCTCCATATAGCATTATCTGTGCAGCAGTAACATACAGCTGATCTGCAACTTGAATTTAAAAAAAAACACAACCAAACAAAAAAAATGAAAACACATGAATTGAAAAGATTTCACTGTACTTTGTTGTACATTGCAGATACATATTTTTCTGTATGTGTGAACATTTCTAGAATATTGCTCATATTTGGAACTCAGAGTAGGTATTGCATCTTGATTTCGTGAGATTTATCTTGATATCTCCTTTTTTAAACTAATCTCTGGTACCAGTGTTAATTCTAAGGTTGAGGTTCAGCACTGTACCGTTGAACAATAATGTGACTTATCTCTGCTGATGTTCCTTATTAATATTTGTACTGCTGTCTTAATAAGAAAGTTTTAAAGACGTTTATAGATGATGATAAGAAAATGCTCATCGTGACATGAGGGAGGAGAGTGAAACATACTTGTTCTGAATGTCTGCAGTATTTTTGTTTCTTTTGATTTTGTGTTTAGCCACAACAGCCTGAAAGTCCAAGAAGTGAAGAGGGATATGTCGATCTTCATACTAAAGAGCTTCAAAAAGGTGATTTTTATACTGATAGGAACTCACTTTTCATACTGGTTTGATTACTACTTATGATGGGAGAGTTGTAGATTTAATATGTATTATGTGTAGAGGAATTGAAGCAGAGCCTGCAGAATTCTCCTTGAAATGTTTCTAGGAGCTCATGTGGCTTTGCATTCAGTTTGTGAGAAAGGAGGGCACCCTTCTCTTCCAATGTGACATGCTGAAAGAAAGGTGGAAAGCATTTAGGATTTTAAGAAAGTAGACTGCTAACATTCTATTTGAAAGCAATAAATACAGAAAAACGTTTTCCCAGGAAAGATACAGAAACTTCCCCAAAGAGTGGCTTTATAAACTTAGAACATTCTTGTTTTGGGTGTTGTGACAGACCCTGTGAGATGTGACAAGAGTAAGTACTGTGTAACTTAAGTCACAGAGACTTTACAGACAGGTTTTTGGTTTGGGTTTTTTTGGTTTGGTTTTTTTTTCCTTCCTTGCTCTCCAGAAGATTAAAAAGTTTCTGACCATATGCTGAATCCTGAAGAGCACTTACAAGTAGGTAAACACCTAGCTAGAAATCTCAGTTAACTTGGATCTATGCTCAGTAATTCCTTTTCCATGTATTAAATTAATCTTCAATAGGACAAAAAAAAAATCATGTTTCCCAAAACCACATTATTTTTAGATGTTGCAATTGTTTGGCTTGCCTATTAAAGTGGAAACAAAGTCCTACTTTGTTCCCTTCTTGGTGGATTTTGTGCTCCAGATGCATTACAAAGATGTTTACGACACTACTAGATGAGAGTTAATCCTCAGTTAATGGAGTAACAAGCCAAAACTAAAGTGAATTCTAAGAGGTACCAGCGATACTACTGCATATAGAGTCCAAAGAGGTTAAAGATGCATTTCCTCTTGCAGAAAGTTGCAGCTGAAAGCCTAAATGCTATGAAA
The DNA here is from genome assembly GCF_000699245.1 of Pterocles gutturalis. Lineage (NCBI taxonomy): Eukaryota > Metazoa > Chordata > Aves > Pterocliformes > Pteroclidae > Pterocles > Pterocles gutturalis. The sequence goes on along the minus strand of NW_010112927.1, from coordinate 18,365 downwards.
GGACACTGTTAAGCTCACTTCTAAATTTTTAGACTTGCATACCAAAATAACCATTTACAACACAGAAAATGAAAGTAGGAGTGAGGTGAGATATGAGCATTGGTGTAAAACTTTGGATTCCTTTTAATTCTTGCAGTGGATCAAATTCACATACCTGGTTTAATAGTGGTATATATTCATGTAAGTGGTAAGAGACATGTGCAGCTCACAAGAAAGAAAACGTAAACCCTGAGAATCGGTTAGAAGAATGTGGTCTTCTGGACAGCAGATGCAAAACTTGAACCAGGTTTTCTGTATTGTAAGGTTTCTTTGAAGTGCCTGAAAAACTGTGCCGCTTCACACCACTCAGTCACCTAGACAGACAGTAATTAAAATTTAAAATGTGCAGATTGAACTAGCTGTGATAATAGTCTTCCACGTAAAATGTTTTACAAAAATCCCATTTGTTATGTAAATCATGTTGGATATGACATGCACTGAAGAATAATGCTTTGTAGCTCTTGGCAGGGAGTTTTTTTCTTTTCTCTCCCACCACACAATAATCTCTCTTTTTTTATATATATACACACATGCATATATACATATAGCTCAACGTACGTAAAAGGAAGTTGTTTAAAAGACAAATGTGTATCCTGTCATGAGTATGAACAGCAGACGCAGTAGTTTAGTAGTCCAAGATTCTTTGGAATATAAACAAGTCATTGCTGTTTGAGTGGGTAGGCTCTAGCTCTTCGTTTGACACTTCTTTAAAAATTGAAAGATGTTGTGCAACTAAACAGTTCAGCTGTGGAAGAATTGTTGCTAAAACTTGTAGATATAAGAAATGAGCAATAAATTACATAAAGTTGTATGTAGAATAGAGTGGTTTTAGTGGATCATAGGTTTATGTTTGTACTGTAGCTGAAAGGAAAACTGCTTGGAATGTTGTAGCGGCTTTTTTAAATTAAAATATTAATCCAGTTCCTTTATGAATCAGATTTTAAGCGTTTATAGAATGCTCAATGGAGCAGCCTCTTTATATGTCTATATGAAATGGCTTTGAAAGTTACGGAATTTTTTCCAAAAGTGCAGAGCACTCATCAGCTCCCATAATTCATAATTATTTTCCACATTTTTGTGATACAGAAGGCTAAGGCTCTACTTTATCACAGTTAGAGTACAGTAGGGTCCAGCAATTGGACAATTTCCTTATGTGCACTATATTACCTACAGGTCTCACTAGTACAATTGTGCAAACTTTAGTTCTCTGGAAGCATAATGTTACAGCATAGTTTTCATCATGTTTTACTACATCCCGTGATCCAGCATCTAGGGTTTGTGATGGATAAAATTCTGATTCATTCAAATGCTAGAACTATATTTGAAATGTCAAAGTTACCGTAGATTTCAAAGATAACAGCCCATAATTGCCTGTACTTTAGCCATAATGGTTCTCAGTTGTCCTGTGCTTTAGAAATCCATGGTCTTTATTCTTCTGTTCAAATATTGTTAAATAGAAGATTGGATACCTCTTATTTCCAACATTGAAAGTAACTTTTATATAGTTTCAGGTACTCTGGAATCCTTTCAGAGAGATGAAGTAGAGGATACTATGATACTTCACTCTTGCTTAGCTTTTCTGATTACTTTTATAATTATTTTTTAATAGATTTGCTACAGAGGAGTATTGCTTTAGAAAGAGAAACTTTTCACGTAAGTTCTTGGTTTTTAATTTACTCTCTAATTCGGTTTTTAATTTACTCTCTAATTCTGTGCTGCTTTTTTTTCTTGCATTTACTTCTATTTACATTAACTATTCTCTAAAGGAAAATACTATTTTTATATATTCAGAGCCTATGTATAATGAGACTGTGCAGCTGGGTAGGTTGATGTCTAATTATTCTAGATTTGTCAGTAAATAAATCTTGTATTGTTGTTCCACAGTTTATGACTGTTTCAAGACTGTTGTTAACTGACGGAAAAGAGAAGCTTGATTGTCTTCCTTGAGAATGGACAAAAATAGGGATTCTTTTTGGGGCTTTTGGTCAGGACTAGAAAGCTGTTATTTTAATGCAGTCTGCTGTGATTTCACAAGAATTTGGACCTTATAAGTATAAAAGGAAGATGGGGGAAGTTGCAAATGTAAAGTGTTTCTTACAGAGCAGAAACAAGACATTTAACACAGATTACAAGCTAAAAAACGTTTGTCATTTCTTAAACTTGAGTAGTAAATTTATTTGTTATTATATTGTAATGCGGGTTGGTGACATTTCTGGTGCTAGCGAGGCACTTCTGCATCTGCATGTAGGACAGTGTCCTTTTAAATACAAAAATATTTTGTGTGAATTGTCATGATAAATGGCACATGGAACGGTGCTTAATTAAAACTCAGACTTTTTTCATGTAAAATATCAATTAGAAATTCTGAAAATACTGTAAGTCAGAAGTTCTTTCATGGTGCTATCCTATAGCAGTAACATTACTTGAGCTCTAGGAATAAATTGCTTTCGTAATACTGCTACTTTCCATTTTGATTCATGTTGTACTTGAAAGTAGCAAGCAAGAAAAACTTTCTCCCTTCTGTGTTTATAAACTTTATGGAAAAACAGAAGGTAAAGAGTTACCTTTGTTTTTTATGTGTAGGTGGAAAACTTGGATAACCAGATAGCTGAAGAATGTAGATCTGGAGGAATACAATGTAAATCTTCAGGAGCAATGGATAAAGAAAAATGTAAGTGATACAGAACTACAGGAATTTGTGTAAAGCTCTTCTGCTGCAAGACAAAGTTCTACTGTGATTAGGTCATAAAATGGTATTTTAAAAGAAAGAATGGAATATGGGTAATTCAAAACTCCAAAGCAGTTGTTCTTCCCAAAACAACTTTTAATATTGCACTTAATGTATTTGATAAAAATATGGTAACAAATTTAATACTGCACGGAAGAGTATTATGGTACCTTCTTTGATCATAAGTGTAAATATGATGCTTTTCAGAATCTTTTGAACAACAATAGTGATGAGCTGATATAAAAGTGGCATCAAAATCTGTCATGCAGAAGGCACTTTTTTAACACTTGAACTGTTTGTTTGTGCAGGCAGCCAACTGATTGCTCAGGATGTGAGAAAATATGATGAACAAAGTCAGTGTTCCAAAATGAAACCTGATAACATCAAGGTATTTTCAAGAATACTTTTTTTTAATGTTCTGCAATGGTAATGTAAATAAAATGGAAGTCTTAAGTTTTTATTTCCATAGCGGTTTATTTTGGGAGGTGTTTTCATTATTAACTATAAACTACTTTTGCATTGTCTTGACCACAAAATAACTGACTATAGAATGATATTCACTTTTCAAGGGGGAGACAATTTAAGAAAAAAAGAAAGGCAGGAGTCTCTGTTGTTGTGCACAGTCCCTGAATCCTTTGAGGTATGGTGGACCGATTTGCACAATAGTTAGGAGCTTGGGATCGCATGGAGCATTGCTGGACCACGTGTGTCCAGTCAGTTCAGCATCTTTGTGGTAATACTGATCTGAGATCTACAAGAGGGTATCGGACTTTACCTGAGTTCTGGATTTGCACTGATCCCTTCTAAGTCAAAACAGGAATTCAGGACAAAATAGACGTTCCTTTCAAGAGTACATGCAGAATATTTGGGGCTATCTCACATATTGATTTTGATGAAGCTTCTCAGCATCAAAGTTGTTAAGAGACATTACAAAATCTTTATTAATAATATAACTACTCATGTATTGGGGTGTTGTGCGTTTTGTTTGTTTTTTAGTATAAGTAACTGACAATTATCTTTGAATTTGTAGTAAGACACTCTTTTCTATGTTGTTTCAAAATAATGTAGGAAGCTATTTCAGGTGATACAGAAGAAGTGTCCAAAGAAATTGATGTAATGCATACACCTGTTAAAAGTACTATGGAAGAAAAAGGTAATGCAACTGCCCATTCTGGGCAATTATCTGAACCCATACTGGATGCTAATTTCTTTTCATTTGAGTGATTCTGAGAGAAATTAGGAACTTGATGCAAGTTTGATCCCAGCAACTTTGGTCCCAGGAAATACTTCCATATGTTCTTTAGTTGCTGTCTGTTCTATTGCTGCTGTGAAATAGTGCGTGAATCCTAGCTCCTTTAACAGTGAGAGCAGATGTGATGTTTCTGCTGTGCTATCCACTCCGTTATTGCTTTAATGTATATACCTTGGGTAGGAAAGCTAATTGCAAATAGGTGGATAGGGAAATAGCATGATCAGTGTATGTGACAAGAAGTTGTTCTCCTAACTCTGACCACAAATAAGAGGCATCCCTCCATGAAAAAAAACATGACATATTCACCATCAAAATCAGTCCTGTTTGTTTATGTAGAGAAACCAACCAGGAAAGAGTGGACAAGTTGCACCATCATAGCTGACTTATTAATTACACCAAAATAAATAATAAAAGGTGATGTGTCTGCAGTGTGAATATTGGCTTTGATGTAACTTCAGTCTTTGTGTGAACAGCATGAGTATCTTCCCTAATGTTAGTTTGACCTATTAATAATTTTGTCTCTCCGGTGAGCATATTGAGAAGTCTGAAACTGTTCTGCAGTGAGCTTGTATCCTCAGCTTCCTGTTTCATGGAATGTATTAGAAAATTGAACAGTGGCTTGTATTTATCTTACCATTTTACAGTGTGCCACACTCTTGAGCTTTCTTTTTTACCTTAAATTAGAAGACCTGTCTAACTCATCTAGTGTTAGGGAAGCATTCTATCAGACCAATGTGTTGGTGCTACAAAGCAAATAGGGTTAATTTCTGATGGGTGTTTTTAGGGAATTTTGGGCTACAGAATGAAATAATGCTCTTAGTGCAGAGGTTGTGGCTTGTACTTTTGTCGAATAAAACAAAGGTGTACAGTTTCTCTTTTCTTGTTTTTTTTTGTATGTGTGAAGATGAATTTACCATTGAACAGGAAATAACTGAAAAGGAAAAGCATGGTCTAGAATCAAATGAAAATTCTCCAGAGGTGAGTGGTCTTATTCATATTAACCGAGATAATGCAGGTTCACGCTAAAAATAAGTACTTTTTCTTTTGCTGACAGCAGTATTAAAACTTTGACTTCACCAGCATACAAATAGCTATGAAAATTTATGTTTAGTAAAGTACTAAACATATTATCACAAAAAATATTATCACTCAACGATTTTCAAAGTCTTCATGTTATCTCTTAGACATATACTTGTGATATTCTACAGGGGTTGTAAAGAAGTATCTGAACCCTAGAGATTGAAATTGTTGCTGGCCCCTAGAAATGGACACAGTTCTCATAAAGACATTGCATTTTGTAATCTGTGTTTTTTTGCCTGTAATTTGGAAGTAGAAGAAAATTTAAAGAATAGGTTGTTAGCATTTTTTCACTCAAGGCTTAACTCATTAAGATCCGTTGTGGGGGGAGACACTGCTAGACTTCAGTAAATGCAGAATGAAGCACTTAGCCTTCTTTCCTTGTAGACAGGAGAAAGTCTATTATTGGAGATTTTGTGATCTGAACATCTGACCATATTCATTACTTAAAGATGTCTCTCAAAGCTTAAACTTCAAAGTAAGGGTCCTTTTTTACTAAAGGCCCTGTATATATAGAAAACATCACCGCTCTGTATATTGGGATAGGTAGGATGTTGACTGTTTAGCACTTGCTCAACTGTTACAAGATGTACCCTGTGCTATATGGAATTAGAAAAAGAGGCTCACAAGATACAAGTTTGGAGTTCTCCTAAGACTGAAAACATGTGGTGGGATTTATAGGGTAAGCCAGCAGCATTTGAGAGACCAAGTGATAGAGTTGTTGCGGGGAAGGGGGCAGAAGGGACTGTGTTCTCAGGCATGCTTTGTGCCTGAGGCCAGCCACAGAGAATTTGGTATAACTGGGAATTGCTTTGTTTCTTTTTTAGCTGTATCAGTGGATTTCATAACAGATGGTGTCTCTTCCTATGAAACCTGCCTCATTATATTTTTAAACTGATGAGTACTACTTCTGCCACTATCAGATTATGAAGTTAGCAGCAGTCTTTATATTATATTGCTCAAATGCTGAATGTCAGTTATAGTAACTAAAGTATTTTTATCCTTTACTTTTAATAGGAAAATCAGCCTGTAGTAGTGAAACGGAAAAGGGGAAGGCCTCGTAAATACCCTCTTGAAGCTGTACAGCCTGGTGGTAAGTAGTTCATAATACCTGTGTGGAAAAACAAGTAAAATAGTGACATTCAAGTTCTGAATTCATATTTCTTCCCTCAGGTGGGGAGTCAAAAGCTGATATGAGCACTGGGAATGTAAGTGCCTTTATTTTGTTTGGGTGCATTTAAACACAGTAATTTAAGAGCTATTAATCTGTTTAACAATTAACAGTATTTCAGAAACATCTTCTGGAAAACCTGATAATTGAGTTCAGTCTAAGCAAAAAAAAAAAAAAAAAAAAAAAAACACAAAAAACACAGCTCTTAATAGTATCTCTTAATATAACTGAACTTTGTAAGCAACATATACTATTAAGTCAGAACATAGCAAATAGCCTAACAGGATCAAACTTGGTACAACATACTTAATACAAATCTAAGTGCTACACTGGCTAGCAATATATTTGTACACAGGGTGAAATTCTGAGTGTGTGCACGTCCATCTTTGAATTTGTACTGAGAGTCATTTTGGCCTGAAAATCAAGGGTGATTTTGTTTTGAAAACTTGAGATTTTTTTTTTTCTCTACTGAACTTGTCATAATAATAGCTCATAGTAACTCTAAATATCTGTAAAATAAAGTGTTGTGTAATGCAGTTGTATTATCTATATTACAATGTGTACAGTTCATTCAAAAGATAGAGATATGCTGCTTAGTAACTTAAAAGCTCATGAAACATACCTCTGTCTTTTAAAGCTCAGCAATATCTTAATTTCTTAACCCCTGTGCAGTATGTTCACTGCTAAGAAAGTATTCTGGTGGGAGTGTTTCTGCAATCCAGTTAGATTAGAGCACAGGGTACTAATGGATCAGGCATATTTGCGGAGTGCGACCTAGTTGGATTTATTCTGGTGGAAGGCTCCTCTCTTGGGAACTCTTGTATGTCAGAGTCAATGTTATCATATAGAAAAGAGGTGATTTTAAAAATGAAGTTGTATGAAAACTCCTATTTTCTGTCTGCTTGCCTGGTGAGCTGCCAGCTGGCATGGCTGTCAGAAGTCTTGGGAATTTACCTGGGCTATAGATAACATGAGTTCTTGTTCTTTCTTCATCTGTCCCTGCAGCATTTCAGGCAGCGCTTTGAGTCCTGTCCTTTCTGCAGGTCTGATGGAATTCTGTTTCAGAATTCCTAATCTTTCCTAGCTGATTTTTTTTCAATATGTGAATTTAATGAAATGTAGTTTGAAGTGGTATGGGTTTTGGTGCTTGGGTATTTTGGGCAGCTGGTTGGTTTTGTTTTCAAATAAGAATGCAACTGATTTTAAGATCCCCCTCGGAAACAGATGCACCTTGACACCCTCAGTACTGGAACAGAATCATCTTGTTCTGGTTCGGCAATTTTAAAGGTCTTGTACCTCTAGTGATGACTGATTGGTGTGTCAGTCAGTTGCAGGCTGGCTCCAGAAGGAGCAATATCTACCCTCCATCTGAGATAATGGTTTTGTAAGGTGAGATATTATCTTTGCATGACAGTTTCCCCTAGGCTGCTTTGAGAAGGTGTTGCTACTTCAAAGAAAAGGTAGACATCCTAGTGTAGTCATGCAGTGATGAAATCAACTGTATTTTTTGGACAGTCATCATAGGAGATTATGTAATTATAGACAGCTTTTTCTGCATTCTGAGTAAATACAAAATTCTGGTGATTTCTAATTCTGCAAATCTGTATGCATAATTACATAAAGTGACTGCACTAAACTTTTTTTGTATTGTTGATAATTAAGTTTTCAGAAATGTGTTTGGCTGAAACTGCTTTTAACTTTGTCTTTTATTGCAATGACTTTGGTGTCAGTTAGCTTACTGAAACTGCTATGATTTCTTTTGTTTATGGGCTGATTAGACTCATTTAAAATTTTTACCATAAATGGAAAAATGCAGGCTACTATTAAGAAACTCAGTACAAGCTTTCTGTATGCGCATTAGGATGATGTTCATGTTTTCTAGATCTGCAGATATGTTCTACTGTGAATGGGAGCAAGTTTCTGTGTTTGTGTGATACAATCCTGGATTCTTCTGATTTTCTTTAAATCCCACTTTTTTTTTTTTATTTCAGCTGCAGTTTCCTATCTTTGCAAGTACAGTAAAAAGATCTCCAATAGGTAAGCAAATGGTATCTGCTTTAACAAATAAAACAAAAGATGGAAGAAATAGAAGAGGGTTTTCAAGAAAATCACATAGGTCCTTCCTGAAGGAAGTCTGGCATCTCTGGCAGTCAGTATTATCAATGTGAGAAAACATCTGAGTGAACAGTAAAGACTTGTCCCTAACTCGTACTGAGTTTTTAATTTATAAAAGAGCAGCTTGATAAGAACTTATGTCAGTGATGCAGCAACACTGTTAAGTGCTGAATAATGCATTGCAGAATGTAACAAATAATATGTTTGTGTGGATAGACACATGGCAGAGCTTCAGAAGCAGGTAAGTACCCCATCAGACTGGTTCTTAGTGACTTGTTTTCAATTTCTGCTTATTTTCTTTTATATAGCAACTATCAAACTCACTTATTACATTAACTGTTTTAAAATTCTAAATTTTGTTGAGTTACTTGGACTATCAGTGGGTATTTCTTGAGTAGCTTGAAGGGATATTTCTTTCCCATTTCACAACTGCTGTAAGATCTTTAGAAATGATTACTTAACTTTGCTCAGAAATATACTTTTAGTGCTTCAAACTAAAGTCAAAGTTATTTCTCTTTCCTGTTCAAACATCTGTGATTTGTTAGAGGTCAAACTTTGGTCAATTTTAGATGGCATGGTTAATTTTTTACATGTATGGGGTCTGAACTGCATGGGTTGTTGAAATGTGTCTTTTTAATTATGACCATTTCTAAAATGGACATTAACATCCATTCCGGAAGTAGACAAACCTGAAGGGCAGGTTAAAAAATTGTTTGTAAACAAATATAAACATTCATGCAACAAACCTGAGAAAACAAGTCTTCAAAAAAGGTCTTCTGAAGTTTCCAAAAGTTTAGGTTTCTACAGAGGTATTAATCTGGCTACGCTGCACATATGGGCTGTTTCCTATTTTCTCTGTATTCGTTAAAAGGTCAGCTTTAATCCATATGCTTCAGAATTGTCTCTGGAGGGTTAGCTGGTTGTGTGGTACTTCGTTTCTGTCAACTGTAAAGAGAACAGATAAGAATGCGAAAATGGTGTAGAAGTGCATTCTAGTTTGCTTTTTATTCAAAAGGACAGACACCTGACTGTGTACTTAAAGCTTAATTTAGTGTGTTAAGTTTAACATTTAGTTTTCTGAGTAAAAGGCTGTTGATGTCACAACGATATTAAGACGGCTGTATAAATTGGATGAAATATCCTGTTAAACTTTCATCATATGTTAGCATTCAGGCGAGAAAGGGTTGAAAACCCTGGCAGTGAAAAGAAAACAATGTGGAATCCCTTTGTGCAGTTCACTTATTGTGGTAATTTGTAGGTATTCTGCACAACGGTTTGCAACAGAGGCAGAATTGCATCTAGAGTGGGAAGCACAGTCAGGACAACTCATGCAGTTAAGAGACACCTGTTTTCTCGTAACACTGGTGCTGAATTTGAAACTAAAATTATTTTGCACTAATCAGTGGTTGCTGCTGTGAAGTTAGTAAGATTTTTAAATACTATAGCTGATTATACTTATCTTGAGGCAAAGCACTACATTTTCACATACTAAAGAGAGGGTTGGGTCTGTTAAGAAAGGCATGTCTCGTACTTGCTCAGAGTATTCTTCAAAAACCTTTTTGCTGCGAATTTGCCAAAACATACCAGAACTTTGAAGTACCTGTCTTTTGAACACAACAGAACTAATAGATGTTGCTTGTATGTTAGACTTACTTTGTGTAAAATACTTAATGCAGTGGACAGTCCTGTTTTGTTGCATTTCTTTATTGAATAAACATCTTTGCATTTAATTTCATTTGCTTTTGTGTAAAAGTTTTTCTCGTAACCTCAACAAAGGAACCCCAAAAAACTTGTGTGTGAATTCTAGAATGTTTCTGCTCTTTTGAGATCTGTTTTTGATCTGTTGCATTGACATTCTTCTGTTTGTTCTATCAGTCTAATTGGTGATGGGTTTAGAGTTTGCGTTTTCGTTTGTGTAGCTTTCAGAAAACAAAAATAGGCAGAAGTTTTGTGGCAGGGGAAAAAGTCACAAAAACTTGCTTTTGTTTAGGTTGCTTCTCTCCTATTGCTAAGGATTTTTATCCTTGCAGTATTGCAGATAAATCTATTTGACAAAGCTCAGAAGCTTTGTAAAATAATCTATTTCTTATTGTGGAGTTAGGGTAGAAGCGGTAAGCTTCTAGGACAGCGAGATGCCACGTTGAGGCATGGGTTGTGAGGTTATAAATGTATTTAACGTGCACAGGCCAGTCTGTAGAAGTACTGAATTGAAAGTAAGAAGTACTTCAACAGCGAAAGTCATGTAACTTGCATACCAGGTATTAGACAGATTTTAAATAGTGTCTTTTTGAGCTACAGCCATCTTACTGCTTCACTGTGGACATAGTTAAGCACTAGAACAGACTGCCTGGAGGGACGCCTTTCAAAATTGGATTGAACAAGATCTTGAGCAGTATGATCAGATCAATTAATTAGCCATGCTTTGAACAGGAGGTTGGACTAGATGACCTCCAGAGGCCTCTTCCAAGCTAAATTTTTTTGTGATTCTGTAGTTGGTTGACAGTAGTTAAAAAGGGTAAGTGACTTTTGCTCCATTAAAACAAAACAATGTATGCAACAAAGGAGTAAATTATGTCAGTCATATAAAGCCTTACCACTTAAAAAAAAAAAAAAAGTTGTCCAATCTCTTGATATAACAAAATACAGCCAAGCCATATTCTAAATTAGATAGAGACTTTAAATGTTTTCTGAGCTTCTGTGATGCTTATGCAAAGAGTTTGAAAGAACTGCTTTTTAAAGTGATTGACAAAAGATTTGAAGTTCAGGATTAAATTTTGTTCTTCGCTTTCTTTTTAGGTACCAACATATCTAATAAGAAAGAAACAACAAATGTAAGTGCAACCATTTAAATTTGTAAATTTATGAGCAGTATGTAATGAAAAATGTCTGTCTTCTACCTAAATGAAATTATTCTTGCCTTACTTGCTTACATTTTATTTTTTCAGGAAGATGAAGCTGAGAAAGCAGAAATGATTGTGCGTAAAAGGGGAAGAAAGCCCAGGCGTTCTTTGGCTCAATCAGAGGAAACTGGTAAAAACATGAAACTGTGCTGCTCCTAACAGAGTGAAAAGATATTACTGTGCCTTTCTGTTTACTAATAGCGACAAGATAAGCTTTATTCAATTTTCCTTTCTTGAAAAAAAATCATTGAATTACAGCTAGTGTAAATATTATGTAAATATGTGTAAATTGCTGTAATCTCATGTCAGAATTGCTACATCCCAGATGCTTCTATAAAGCTTCATGAATTTTCTACGAATTCTGGCTATGAGCTGCATAAGTAAACTATGGTGAATGTGTTAGCAAGATTAAGTCAAACAATTGTGAATTAAAAATGTTGAAGCATAAAGGAAATGGAAAATTACTTACTTAAAATGGGATTTGTGAATAGAATACCTTTTCTCAAGTAAGTGTCCATATCCTTTTGGAGGGCTTTTGGAAAATTATAGCACATGTGTAAATTTTTACATGAACAGAAACACTGGAGCCAGAAAGAAAACGTCGGAAATTAACGTCTTCTGAAGATGAACTGAAAGAGCAGGAGGAAGGTGATGAAGAAGACGGTGAGGAAGATGATGAAGCACATTCTGGGGCCACAACTAGATCAGCCACAAGATTGGAGGCTCAAAGGTAACTGTGTGCAGAGACATTAGCAGCAGGCTTTTTTCTACGTTGTTCTCAGCTGTTATGGGGTTTGTTTTGGGGTTCTTTGTTGCGTGCTTTTTTTTCTTTTTTTAATTGATGAGAGCTTCCCAAATAATTTTGGTTACAATTCTACTGCTGCTCTTCTAGGGATGAAGAGACAAAAGGGGAGGTGGGGAAACTATTAGGGTCTCAAAATACATACTTGAATATGTCAGAAGGTAAGAATTGATCCTGTTGGTAGTATTCATCCTAGTGATGTCTCAGAAGTTGGGTCTAAGGGCACTTAGCTCTGAGAGGTAAAAGGAACTTCTGACTTGACTTTGCAGCTCACCATTTGATCTTTGGAGTTGGAACAAGGTGGAAATATAATTATCTGTGTCCATTTCTTTTTCCAAATATTATACAGGTTAAGTAAGTGAATCTGCAGTACTGGAGGATTTAATTTCTAGTATGGTGATCTGCAAGCTCAGAAAGCAATCTTGCTGCAAAAGACTAGTGTGCTAGCAAGAGTTCTGTTTTCAGTAAGCCATTCTTCATCTCCCTTAGCATAGGTCTGCCTTTTTGTAGACAAACTGAATTATAGCAGAGCTCATCCTCTTGACTGTGTTCTGGTAACAAAGAAAGATGTCTGCTTTGGGAAGTTTTAATTTATGTTTTTGCCTTCTAGTACAGAATTGGAGTTCAGGCTTTGTTTTTATGTTCATGGTGAGATTTCTGTAAATTCAACAGATTTACTTCATTCTTAAGGATATTGTATTATATATCAGCCTTTGGGTCTTAATTGAAGCAATGTTCAGAATGCTTTTGAATTCATAATTTCAGAGCTGAATCAGGAAGTTATGTAGTCTTCATTTAAATATAAACTGTGAAGTTTTACCACTACCACTTAGTAAACAATCGTTTTGTTTTGATAAAGGCAAAGGGATTTCCTTTAGTCTCCTGTGATTGTTAACTCTAAAATTGTAATAAAAGTTTAGATATAAGTGTTTTCATTCTGATTGCTTGTGGAAGCATCTCCTTTTTTATTTATAGATTTACTTGTTTGTTTTGTATCTCAGATTTCCAGTGCTATCTTTCTAGCTCTGACTGTAACAAAGCATCTCTATCTTAAGGTGCTGCAAACACTCTGCATTTTATAAGTAGCATTTGGGAATAATTCTGTGGAAGGGGCTGCTTCTTCATCTTCAGTGTTCCTGGATTATCAGTTTTTCTGACTTAAGTAGCCTGTTTTCCTAACTATGAAGATGATCGCCAGTAACCAGTTTTTTGTGTTTCTGAACTGGTGGATACTGAAGCTTATATAAGTTCTTTCTTTACACTGGATTAGCAAATTCTCTTTTTTTCTGCAGATTATTCGCCTTTGCTTCTTTTGTTCTTCTGCTGGTACTACAAACTTATTTTTTTAAGCGTGGACCCTTATGTACCAGAATTATTGTAGATTTGGAACTAGATTTTTATTTAGTTAAATACTAAATATTGTCAGAAAAGTAGCCCTTTGATTCTACATTTGATACGAAAATTCACAGCTCAGCATTGCAGTTTGCGCCTCAACCCATGCAAATGGGTTTTCTCACTGTTTCTTTTGGCAACTTGGATTTACTTGTTGCAAATACTGTGCAGTCTTAATTTTCTGCACTTGGAATGCAAGAAGAAAGTGACTTGGTAAAAGTATTTGTTATATATACATTCATCATTCTTTTATATTACAGAAAGCAGCCCAGTAAGCCAACCACACGTGCTACTTCTAAAGGCAGCAGTCCAAGTCCAGTTTCTCCTAAGAAACGACAGAACCTAGCAGCAAAAAAAAGATCTCCAAGTGATACAAAAATTAATAAGTCTCCTCCATTGACACAGTAAGTATTAAAGTTGAATCCATTTCTGTTGTTTGTTTTGGAAACCACTTCATTGATCCTTCCCTCATAAGTAATATTGCGCTTCAAAATCTGAACAGCAGTCTAGCTTCACTCTATTCTGTTCTCTTGTGATATATAAAAGCTATTCATCCTGTAGTTTGCCTATAAAATGGGTTATATGTCAAATATATTTAGCTGTCATCCACTCTGAAATGTGACATTGTCTTTAAACTGAACCTCGGGAACAAGTGTATCATGCACCGTCATCCACTCTGAAATGTGACATTGTCTTCAAACTGAACCTCGGGAACAAGTTTATCATGCACTAAGGGCTGTTGCAGTTCGTCTCATGTTAATTACTTCTCGTGATTATGAATGGCCAAGAGTTTAAGCCACACTTATACTTGGTTGCAGCTGATATGTGGAGGGCATATATGTGGATGCTTAAATTGAGAAAAGGGTACATGATGTCTGGCCTTTACTCCCTCCTGTGTATGCAAGACTTAAGGCACTGTTGATATCCTTCTGTCTTTGTGAGACAGGCTACAAGATAATGTAGTTCATCATATTCTGTTGTTACTCACAAGTCTTTCCAAAAGGAAGAGTAGGAAGGAGGAGAGCTCTAGCCCCCAATTCTACATCTGGAGCACTCTCCAACATACAGAATTAGTATGCAGTATCCTGCTAAGATGTGATGGGAGTGTGCAAGGTCTCCCTGGCACGTAACGTTTTAGTAGCAAGCTTTTAAGTAATACATCCTGGTAATTCATCAGAGATGGATAATTATGCTCCATCCTCTAAACAGGATTGTGCCTGACCACCCTTTTTGTTTTACAGGTCCTACTATTGTTAAAATAAGTATTAATAATGCTTTTCAGGTTAAAGGTGCAGTCTACCAAGCATAAAAGGGAAGACAGCCCAACAGTGGTACGGAGAAAAAGCCAACAGAAAGCAGAGGAGACACCAGTAAAGAAAGCAAAACGATAATCTTTGCCAGCTAGTACTGCTCATGGAAGAGTCAAAAGAAAAACATCTGTGCTTCTGTGGTTTTTTTAAAGCAAAGGGATTTGCACATGCTTGTTCCAGAGCTCTAAGTTAATCAATGCAGTACTTTTGAGTTACATTTTAAACAGCTTTATAAACTATTGTTTATACAGAATATTATGTACATTTATTTCAGATGAAAAATAAGTTTACTTTGTATCTAAATGAAAAGCAAAGTAGTTCTATATTTTATCACTGACTTGGAAAGTTGGGATTTCCCAATGTGACATGCTAATACAGATGCTTCCAACCCATGAGGCACCCCTGGGCCTACTAATACACTTTGTATATAAACTTGTAAAAATAGGTTGTATTTTACTCTGTGTATGAATCTAATCAATGATGGACATTTTATTTATTATATGGAAGGCATTGCTCTGTAAACTTCAGTATATACCTTAGGTTTTTTTAATTATATATTTTACATTCTATGCAGATGTCAGTAGGAAACTTCCCCTCGACTCCCCCAGGGCCGTCTAAAACCTGAAGTTATCTAAAATATGCTCAGACAGTTGGTAAAGTATTTTTCTCGCATGTATTAAAGTAGTTTAGCGTAGTGAAAGGGACTTGGCTCCTTTCTGTTCACATTGTGACAAAGTATAAAATTTAAAATGTAATCTTACTAGATTATATTTTCACTTGTGAATTTACTATCAACCTCAAGAAATGTAGTATTAGGTTAGATTTATTCAGTCAGCCACCCTGAAATAATTTTATTTTGCAACTAAACACCTGTTCTTTCAGTATTTGTCTTTTTCAGCAAAGAGGGACCCATCAAAATCAAATGTCACATCTCCTAACTATAGAGCTTCAGCATTTTATGTTACATTTTATACACATGTATTAAAAATAGAACCTGGTATTATTGCCAGAATCTTTTTTTAATGTATATTAACTCTGGTAAGAGCAAATGTTCAAGTGAAGTTGTATATAAAGTTAAACTTTTCTTATGATCAAATGTGTCTCTTGTTATGATGTGATGAGTTGCCAAACAATCTGAGATTATTTTAAGTGTTTTGTTGATATTCTGCTTTATATTTTTTTTTTGTTCGTGTTTTAAATGAGTTGGGGGGGGGGGGGGGGGTGGAATTTTACTTTTCTTTTTTTCTCTTTTGTGTTTTTTTGAACTTGTTGTAAGGCAGATGTTTCCGTCAGATATTCTGCTTGGTTTCTTACTGAGATTTTTGTATAAAAATTATAAAATGTTTGCCAAAAATCCGAGTTGCCATATTTTATGATCCTTTCATTGTATTGCTGTGGAACTTGTTTTAACAAATGTATTTGGTTAGAGACATATCTATACGCTTTACCTGATTAGTGTCTTTATAAATGTTCACAGGTGCTTATATTTTGGGTATATAAACCGTAGGG
>NW_010112927.1:0-2056 GCF_000699245.1 Pterocles gutturalis | reverse complement strand
CATTTACCTGGTTTAGTATACTATAAAAGCAGGTATGCACATATTTTTTTTTTTCCTAAGCAAAGTTGAATGTAAAAGAAGAAAACCTCTTTCCTCTGCAAGTTAACTCTTTTTGAAAAGATTTCTAGATTCTGCTGCCATACTAATACATACCTTGCTAACATACTTCTGATATATACCTATATATTACTAATACTAATGTTTATTCCCCTCTTCCTATGCAGTTGTAGGATAAGTTGAATCTCTTCCTTTTTTTTATCCCTTTTTTTCCTGCTTTGCCCCCTGCAGTATGCATAGACCAAAATTGTAGATTTCTTCTCAGCCTTTTTTCTGTAAGGCTGAACAAGCTCAACTGTTTGGTTTTCAGTTGGTGCTTTCTAGACTGTTGGTCATATTTGGAGTCCTTCCCTGCATCTGTTCCAGTTTTGTTTCCTTACACCTGAATTTATTAGTGAAATTGCTCAGGAGGTTCCTAAGGAAGCCCCCCGACTGCACTGTACATTACTGTAATTTATTATTCTCTCTCTCTGCTAGTAGTACTTCTCTTGCCACAGTACAGTTTATATTTACCTGTTTTGCAGGCACATCTCTTCTGATGAATTATAGTGATTGACAAAACTCCAAGTTCTGTCAGATGCTCTTCACTCTCTGTTCTCTAATGATCTCAGTAGAGAAATACAACCCTGAAGTTTAATGACAGTCTCTCAGACCTAACCTCCTAGAAGGTCTTCTACTCTCTTTCCCCTTACAGTGCATAACATTTAGGAAAAACCTGTTGTCTATGAATGGTATCTTTGATCATTCATTAAATTATTCCATGATATAGAAGCATTAAAGGAATTATCTTTCTGCAAGAGAGCCACTTTTACTTAAAGAGAGGGGGGAAAAAAGTGCCAATTCTACAAACTAGTTACTTAAGCACACTTCATGTGCTGCATGATGTATAAGAACATCAGCTTCTTGTTCCCTGTCAACAAAATAGACATTTCTGCCAGGCCACATCCCTTTCTGTATTTTACAGGTACAGTAGTGGTCTGCTGTATTTAAGCATAACTTGGGCATTGAATGTTTACAATTTCCAAGTCTTTCATACACTCTTATTTCCCAGTGCCCTTCTGGAACACAAGGAAGGAGGCAGAGGAATTGTTTTTCCCTGGGTGCAGCACGAGGCACATCCATCTTGTTCAGAAGTTAGGCTTGTAGTCCAAAGCAATTGTACTTTACTACCCTGTGCAAATTTAGAGAGTTCAGGAAAAAAGTACTGTTCCACACTGTGCTGGAACAGAATGTCCTGAAAGTGTTTCATGGAGAGATGTGCTTAAGGGAGTTTATTGCCACCTTTAGTGCAAGAACATGGCTACCTCAGCTGCCTGTGTTAACCAGATAGCTGTTGGTTAGTTGTCAGTGTCTCTTCATATTTTCTAGTGCATTCTACTTAAACGTTATAGAATCATAGAATCAGAATGGTTTGGGTTGGAAAGAACCTTAAAGATCATTGAGTTCCAACCCTGCCGCCATGGGCAGGGACACCCTCCACTAGACCAGGTTGCTCAAAGCCTCATCCAGCCTGGCCTTGAACACCTCCAGGGATGGGGCATCCACAGCTTCCCTGGGCAGCCTGTTCCAGTGTCTCACCACCCTCACAGTGAAAAATTTCTTCCTAATGTCTCCTCTAAATCTACCCTCTTTCAGCTTACACTCATTATCCCTTGTCCTATCACTACCTTCCCTGATAAAGAGTGTTTCCACATCTTTTCCTCTCCAGGCTGAACAACCCCAACTCTCTCAGACTGTCCTCATAAGGGAGGTGCTCCAGCCCTCTGACCAATTTCGTGGCTCTCCTCTGGACTCACTCCAACAGGTCCAAGTCTTTTTTTTGTTGTGGGCCCCTCATCTGAACACAGTACTCCAGGTGGGGTCTCACAAGAGCAGAGTAGAGGGGGAGAATCACCTCCTTTGACCTGCTGCTAATGCTTCTTTTGATGCAGCCCAGGACACAGGTGGCTTTCTGGGCTGCAAGCGCATGTTGACAGCTCATGTTCAGCTTCTCATCCAC
>NW_010112926.1:0-2815 GCF_000699245.1 Pterocles gutturalis | reverse complement strand
GGGGGGGTTATGGGGACCTGTCGCCACCTGTTGGTGTTGGCATGGCTGGGATTGGCACGGAATGGGTTGGGATGGGGTGGGGTAGTGTGGGGTTGGGATGGCTTGGCTTGGTTCGGTAGGGTGTGGATTGGCATGGATAGGGTTGGATTGGCATGGTATAGGTCGGCGTGGGTTGGTCTTGCACGGATTGGCATGGTACGGCATGGCTTGGCACGGTACAGCATGACTTGGCACAGTATAGCATGGGATGGGTTGGTATAGTGTGGGTTTGGGGTGGCTTGGCTCGGTTTGGTTCAGTAGGGTGTGGATTGGCATGGATAGGTTGGTTTGGCATGGATTGGCATGGTATAGGTTGGCATGGGTTGATCTTGCATGGATTGGTGTAGTACAGCACAGCTTAGCACATATAACTTGGCATGGGTTGGTATAGTGGGGTTTTGGGATGGCTTGGCTCGGTTTGGTTCAGTAGGGTGTGGATTGGCATGGATAGGGTTTGTTCGGCATGGATTGGCATGGTATATCTTGGCATGGGTTGGTTCTGCATGGATTGGCATAGTACAGCATGACTTGGCACAGTACAGAACGACTTGGAACGGTATAGCGTGGTATGGGTTGGTATAGTGTGGGTTTGGGATGGCTTGACTTGGTTCAGTATGGTATGGCTTGGCATGGGCTGGTCCTGCACAAATCGGCATGGTACAGCATGGCTTAGCATGGTATAGCTCAGCATGGGCTGGTGGTCATGCATGGATTGGCATGGAACAGCACAGCTTGGCATGGCTTGGCTTGGCATGGGTTGGTATAGTGTGGGTTTGGGGTGGCTTGGCTCGGTTTGGTTCAGTAGGGTGTGGATTGGCATAGATAGGGTTGGTTTGGTGTGATTGGCATGGCATATCTCGGCATGGGCTGGTCCTACATGGATCAGCGTGGTGCAGCCTGGTTTGGCATGGTCTGGCCTGGCATAGCACAGGTTGGCACAGCCTTGCCCCGCATGGCTTGTCTCAGCTTGGCATGGCTTGGCACAGCTTGGCTCTCCGTGGCACGGCTCGGCACAGCTTGGGTCGGGCAACAGGGCACAGCTCGGCATGGCCTGGCCCTGCACAGCTCAGCATGGCACGACCGTAGCTTGGTGCACAGCTTGGCTCGGCACGGCTTGGCCCAGTGTGACATGGCTTGGCATGGCACTGCATGGCTCAGCTCAGCCTTGCTCCACGTGGCTCAGCTTGGCTCAGCGTGGCATGGCTCGGCACAGCCTTGCCCTGCGTGGCTTGGCTCAGCACAGCCTGGCTCAGCACGCCATGGCTTGGCATGGCATGGCTTGGCACGGCACAGCACAGCTCAGCACAGTCTTGCCCCACATGGCTCAGCCCAGCATGGCTTGGTACGGCCTGGCCCTGCACAGCTCAGGTCGGCATGGCTTGGCATGGCGTGGATCAGCGTGCTTGCCCAGCTCAGCACGGCACAGCACACCTTGGCACAGCCTTGCGCAGCACGGCTTGGCTCAGCACAGCACCGCACAGCCCGGTCTGGCCCCGCACAGCCCTGCTCGACACGGCATGGCTTGGCATGGCATAGCTGTGCGCAGCGCAGCATGGCACAGCCTGGCACAGCATGGCCCAGCTCAGCACAGCATGGCACAGCGCAGCATGGCCAACCTTGGCATGGCACAGCTTGGCACAGCCTGGCACTGTATGGCCCAGCTCAGCACGGCACAGCATGGCTTTGCACGGCCCATTAGGGCATAGCTTGGCATGGCACAGCTGGGCTCGGCACAGCATGGCACAACCTGGCATGGCATGGCCCAGCTCAGCATGGCACAGCATGGCATGGCACAGCTGGGCTCAGCATGGCACAGCATGGCATGGCACAGCCGGGCTCAGCACAGCTTGGCACAGCCCGGCACGGCACAGCCGGGTTCGGCACAGCCCGGCGTGGCCAACCTTGGCATGGCACAGCTCAGCACAGCCTGGCCTAGCTTGGCACAGAAGAGCTTGGCACAGCTCAGCACGGCACAGCTCAGCACAGCATGGCATGGCCGATCTTGGCATGGCACAGCTTGGCACGGCACGGCCCAGCCAGCCCGGCATGCCGGTTTGCAGTGCCCCGTTCCACAGAGCCACACTCACGGTGCCGAGGTCCCCTCTCCCCCCCAGCGCTGCCACCATCCCTGTCCCTCCGCCTGGCGGCCCCGGGGCCATTTGCTGGTGGCTCAACCCACAGGGAGGAGACGATGATGGTCCCAGTTCCTGGCTGGGTATGGAGCAACGGGAAATTCACCCGAATGAAAAACTATTTTTTAATGGTTTATTATTATTGATATTTAAATTTTTAATGGTATTTTTAATGGGGCAGCATTTGAACCTCCAAAGTCTGGGGACCACAGAGTTTTTCCCGCTGAAGCCCACGCTGTGCAGCCGCTCCGCTCGCTCGTTTGTTTCAAACAAGCGATGATTTATCACCGCTCCGGGGCCACCGAGAGAAAAAAAGGCATTTTAAGAGAAAACCCTTTTTTCCTGTTTCTGGAGGAGCGGGCAAAGGGCTTGTGGCGGAGGCACCCGGCGCCCATCCCGTGGCATCAGGCCTGGCAAAGTCATTGCACGGGGACATCCCGTTTTTGAAGGGTTCGGTGGGATGGGGCTCCTCGGGGGGCACGGGTCCCACCAGGGTGCCTGGAGCTGGTCCCCCCCAATTTGTACCCAGTTTCACCTGGCCCTGGGGGCGTAAATGGGGAGGGCAACACCCCCGCTGGGTAATTAAGTGGGAGATCTGACTCTGAAGAAAAATCAGGGCAGCTTTCAGCTCATTATCTTTAAGG
>NW_010112925.1:0-19531 GCF_000699245.1 Pterocles gutturalis | reverse complement strand
GCTTTATTGAACCTCAGCCCATCGGTCCATCCCGTCCAGATCCCTCTCAAGGAGATCAACACACCCACTCAATTTGGTATCATCAGCTAACTTACTGAGGGAGCACTCAATCCCCTCATGCAGGTCATTGATAAAGATATTAAACAGGACAGGCCCCAAAACTGATCCCTGGGGAACACCACTGGTGACCAGCCGCCACCTGGACTTAACTCCGTTCACCACGACTCTCTGGGCTCGGCCGTCCAGACAAATTTTACCCAGCAGGGTATTCCTGTCTAAGCCATGAGCCACCAGCTTTTCTAGGAGAATGCTGTGGGACACAGGATGTGAGGCAGCGGGTAGTTAACCTTGTACTGTTTAGAGGGAGACTTGTGCTGAAAACCTGAAGTTTTGTTCAGATGATCCACAACCTGGAAGTGGCCTGATGCACAGTTTTGTTTCAACATCTCATAAAGTCTCTCTTACAACTGCACCTAAAAGAGAGTGAACATGCCGCACGATTTTTATAATGACAACTTTCTCTTTGGTATAGGATTCTCCCAAAGGAGACAAAAGATAAAACTCTAGTTGACTTAGCAGAACAGTAATGCCCTACTGAACCTTGCTCTTGTAGGTTACCACTGGACATTCGGGAAGGTCTTAGGCATTTTTGTCCCATGTTCTTCATTCATTGTAGTTCATGTGAAGTGAAACAAACTCACAACGGTAGGTAGACATGTCAGCCAGGTAATCTACTGCTTTACAAGTTTCAGAAATATTTTCTTGGCAGCAGGACCTTCAGCAATGTCTGTAACTACACAGTATGCAGATAAACACACCTCTACTGCACATGTAAAGTACAATCAATCTGCACACATTCAGTAGGTCTCAGACTGGATCTTTTCAACTATTACTTTATGGTGCTCTGCATGTAGCTGAACATTTGGAGTTACATTTCTGGGATTCCCTATGCTTATGTTAAGATTCCGCTATGTTCTTTACTACACCAGGTTTGTCTATGTCTGAATAACATCTTTGCCATTATTCCTCAGCAACTGAGGAAAATCAAGCTTAACCATCAGCTCGCTTCTGTAAAACGTTGCCAGGTCAGCACTAAGGTAGAAAGGTAGAAAGTAAGAGAGTTTGTATTGTATTTACTCTGGTGAATCTGCCTCAAGCAAGGCATTTAAATTGAAGACAGGGGCAAAGGAACAAAGCATACAGTCATAAATGTTGTGAAAATCCTCTCTAAAAGCTAAACAAACATTTTAATATCCCTCATATATAAGCTGCATATAGCTACAGAAGACTGCATAGAATCTGAAATTTTTAGATAGCCAGACCTAGATGGCTAAATATATATATAGTTTCATTTATTTATATATATATATATATAAAAATATGTGTTTTTATATGTATATGGCTGTATATATATATGGTTTCATTTTTATATTACATTCAGAGATGGAAAGCAATTCATATGACCCGCAGGGATGATAATAATACAGAGCTATAATGGGATCAAAGTGGGTTTAGGACTGGGTCTAATACCATTTTGCCATTCGAGTAACACTGCTGCCACTGAAGATTTTCAGATATACTTTGCTGATTTTTTGACTGGGATTTCAGTGATAAAATTGTACCTTGGTGACCCTATCAAAGATATTATAATGGTTTTGGCATTAATTGCAATGATACTTTTTCATAGATTTACAACAGTGATGATGTCTCTGAAGCCACTTTCATACTAACTTTACAAAAACTCTGCAAACTAGATGCCACATCTATTTGTGGGCCTGTTCTCATGAATAATAAGGATTAAGTTAATTGTATTGTATTCACCCTTCATTATAGCCTTAATTTCTCTTGTGAACAGACACATTCCTGGACACTGCACCACAGTATTGGCATGTTTTGCCAATCGACGGGGACAGCACAAAGGAATCAGGCATCAAAATAAAAGTAAACTTATTTTTACTTATGTCCAAAGTGACAAAGTAATGAGGAAAATAGTACAGAGAAAATAAAGCAAGATAAGGTAAAGCAGCAAGACAACAAGCAAACTACTATAGCAAGCACAAAATAAGGTAATGCACCTAATGATTACTACATAGAGTTAGTGATAGTGAGTAAGAAAGATCCATCACCAACTGCCCTATATTACCCTCATCCAGATCCGCAGACACTGGGGAGCCCGTTTACAGCGAAGGATTTGGAGAACTCATCCCGGCAACTGGGAAATCTCTATACAGTGCATCCACTGTATTGCGGAGGCTTCAAAATTTCCCTGCAAACAGTCCCCGCTTTTATACAGTTAAATAAACAACTTTATATCTTAAGCTGCGCAAAACATTTGGTGTCATTTTTTTTCCTTGTTAACTTTTTCCCACACTTGGCCAGAACCCAAGAAAAAGTTAAGAAGAAGTAAAGGTGTCTGGTTATCTTTGATTATTTGTCTCTAAACAAAGCCCGTCACCGCCCTGCCACATTCTGTCACGTAGATGTCTGTTTGAAGGTTTGAGACAGGCTTATCTCTTTTTGGCAAGTGGGGCTACCGTTACACAACTATTATTTTACAGCAAGCGTTACAGCAAAGCTCTATAAGCATTACAACAAAAGCTTTTATAAATTGTCATATATTCATAGGTAATACACTGCCTGTGTCATCAATATTATACATATTAGGTATGTTGTTAGGTTGTGAGGTTCACCTAGAAGTCAACTATGGTTCAGGGCCACACCACTCAGGCCCTAGTATTTCATGGCAACTCTTACAGTCTCATGTGTGAATCCACTTGTTTCCACTTCTGCTATTTGTCATGTGGCATTTTCTAAAGCTCCATTTATTGCTGAAGGGCAAGCAATGTATGCTCTCCAGAACGAGCCGGCCCAGAATTAGGAACCAGGAGATACTTGTAAATCTCACTGTGGAAAGACTGTCACAGAAAATGCTTTTTCTCCAGTGTATTGCAGAATGGGGACAGTTAGGTACAGTTTCTCACTCCGGAATCTTTGCATTGAATAAAACCCTCAAAAATCCTGGGCTTTTTTTCTCCAGTATTCTGGTCCCATACCAAATATGAATAATATTTAGAATATAATTTATTATTCATTAGCTACTTTTGTTAAGTCAAGTTGTACTTCCACTAAATAAGCTGTTAATGCATCCAAGCACTGTGGAGGCTAAGTCATGGTTGGTCAAAATAGATATTTTGTAACTGTAAAATTCTTGAAAATTGCAAGATCAGTATTTACTTTTTTCTGATTCAAGCCTGATCCACACACAAAGGAATCACTAGTGCTGGCTTTGAACCTGTACAGAAATGTAGTTTGAATGTTGTAGTGCAAGGGGAAACAGATCATGTTGATGTTTTAAAAACAATCAACACAAGCAGAATGCCAATTTCTAATGTGTTTGACTTATGTCAATATTTTGTCACAGTCTTGAAGGCTGGGACCTAGGGACCTAGTTTTATTCAACTGTTGCGGTTTAGGCCCAGACAGCAAAAGCACCAAGTGGCCACTCGCTCACTCCTCCCCCAGCTGGATGAGGAGGAGAAAATACAGTGAAAGGCTCATGGGTTGAGACAAGGACAGGGAGGGATCACTCCCCAGTTATGGTCACCAGCAAAAACCAGACTCAACTTGGGGAAAAAATGAATTTAACTTGTTACCAATCAAATCAGATTAGGATAATGAGAAAATGAACTACATCTTAAAAAACACCTTCTCCCCACCCCTCCCTTCTTCCCAGGGTCATAAACTTCACTCACAATTTCTCTACCTCCTCCCTTACAGTGGCGCAGGGGGATGGGAATGGGGGTTGTGGTCAGTCCAACGCGTGTTGTCTCTGCTGTTCCTTCTTCGTCAAGGGGAGGACTCCTCACCCTCTTCCCCTGCTCCAGGGTGGGGTTCCTCCCATAGGAGACAGTCCTCCATGAACTTCTCCAGTGTGAATCATTTCTACAGACTGCAGTTCTTCACAAACTGCTCCAGCGTGGGTCCCTTCCACAGAGTCACAACCTCCTTCATGTGGAACTACGTGCCATGGTGTGGGGTCCTCCCCGGGCTGCAGGTGCATCTCTGCTCCCCCGTTACCTCCATGTCTGCAGGGGCACAGCTGCCTCACCATGGGCTGCACCATGGGCTGCAGGGGAATCTCTGCTCTGGTGCCTG
Organism: Pterocles gutturalis; assembly: GCF_000699245.1. NCBI lineage: Eukaryota > Metazoa > Chordata > Aves > Pterocliformes > Pteroclidae > Pterocles > Pterocles gutturalis. The sequence goes on along the minus strand of NW_010112925.1, from coordinate 15,376 downwards.
GAGCACCTCCTCCCCTCTTTCTGCACTGACCTTGGTGTCTGCATAGCTGTTTCTCTCACATATTCTTGCTCCTCTCTCTGGTTGTTGTTGTACTGCAGAGTTGTTTCTCTCACATTCCATTCCTCTCTCTGCTGCAGGTTCGCAGCAAGTTGTTTTTCCCCCCTCTTAGATATGTTATCACGGGGCAGATCCGCCATCACTGATGGGCCTGACCTTAGCCAGTGGCCCGTCCAACTTGGAGTCAAGGAGGCTTACAGCAACTTCTCACAGAAGGCACCCTTGTAGCCCCCACCCCAGCTACCAAAACCCCACCACACAAACTCAAATACAGCATCGTATATAGACAAGCAACAATTATACAGTAATACTTTCTGACTTTGTATGTAAGATGATTACGGACCTGGTAATCAAAAAACCCGCTGCGTTGCAATTGTCATGGAGATCACTGCGTTTGCTTTACTGATACCATACAAAAGCCATTTTTCCATTTTTTAAGACAGGAAATAACAGATTTCTCATGCATTCTTCAATAAATGGGGATGAAACCACATTTTAATAATGAACTCAGCAGAACAATAGCTGACAGCAATTAGGCTACCAAAGCCCTGCAAGTGACAACTGTCTGCTTTGCTGATATAGTTTTTTTCTTGGAAACTAGCAGTCGGAATACATCTCTCTTGCTCCTGGCTTTCTACCTAATCTGAAAGTTCCCTAGGACAAGGGCCATCCCTTTGGCATGAGTATATACAGTAGTTTGGGCACAATGGGCACATGACTGCAAATATAATAGCAAACATAAATAATAGCAGTGCTCCTGTCAATCAGGTGCATAGTGCACTATTTTCCTTTGGCAAAGGCAGAAAATATTTAGTTCTATAGACATTATTAGTTCTTATGAGGCTATTTAATCTTTTATTTTTATAATCTCCTCTATAGGAACACCTGTTCAGTACTCCTAGGTTGTTGTGTATGTTGTTCTGAAATTCCAATCCAAATGACAACCATCACTTCAGGGTAGATTTTGTTCAGCACTGATGTAGAATCATGCTATGATTAGGCTTTTCTTCCTTTTTTATTGGACTGCTTTCAATCTCCATAATAGAATCTGAATATCAGGCACTGAACTCACCTTGAGGCTTGGAAGAGAACTAGTTTCTAGTGTTAAGTAAGCAGTCACATGCCATACGGGTTCAAAAGGGGAAAGCTGAAGCTATCATGCTTTATTTGAAAGACCAGTGACTGAACATGTAAAATGCTCATTTACTTGGCTGTCCCAGCTATTGATTAGAGACATGGCTTTGTTTAGCATTGAGTCTTAAGACAAATACCAGACTTCAGTGGATACTACCCAGATGTTCTTCACTTAGAGAAGTGTATTGGGTCTGGCTGACATGGAGTTAATTCTCCACATAGCAGCCTTCATAGTGTTGTGTGTTGCACTGGCAGCTAGAAAGGTGGTGATAAAGCCAGTGTTTTGGCTACTGCTGAGCAATGCTCACACAGCATCAAGGCTGTCTCCCCAACATCCACCCCCCCAGTAGGCTCAGGGCTCCAGGGCTGGGCAGGATCTTGGGAGGGGACACAGCCAGGACAGCTGACCCAAACTGACCAAAGGGATATTCCATACCATATGGTGTCTGCTCAGCAATAAAAGCTAAAAGGAGGAGTAGAGGGGCATTCATTAACATGACGTTTGCCTCCTGGAGCAACCGCTATGCATATTGAAGCCCTACTTCCACGAAGTGCCTGGACATCACTTGCTGATGGGAAGTAGAGAATAAAATCCTAGTTTTCCTTTGCTTCTCCTCATGGACTTGGCATTTTTTGCTTTTTTAAAGTGCCTTTGTCTTGACCCATGAGTTTTTTTCCATCTTACTTTCTTCCCCCTTTTTCTCTGAGGAGGAGAGTAATAGAGCGGCTTGGTGGGCACCTGGCGTGCAGCCAAGGTAAACCCATCACAAGAGGTAAGATAATATTTTTTAAGTAATTATGCTTTCAAGATGAAAAAAACCTCTCACATAGGTTGTGTTGTGTGGGAGCAGCCAGGTTTACACAAACTCTCAAAATTCTAGTTATTATTACCAAATAATATTTATTAGAGAACTTTGTGCCCTAAGTTGAAAATGGCAGTGTCAGTGGTTTTTGGCACACTGTGAGGCTAATATCTGTAATTAAGAAGAGCTTAACAAGTATTTGTAAGATATTTAGTCTGACCATTCTTACAAAAGTAGATGTATTGGCTTGACCATTTGTTCCTGTTTATGTATTTATTTACTTTTTGCCATATTTTAAAGGTTATAGGGTGCTTTTCCCTCCTTTTAACTTGCATGGAGTTTGAGAAATTGCACACATTGTTTACATGAAGCAGCAGAAAACCCCTGTATGTCTTCGCTTCTTCACATGGTTGTGGGGGATTGAATTCATGGACATGGCTCAATTCCCTTCTGTCTTGAAACCAGCAGAATTTTCAGCACTATCTGGGAGCTGCTCCCAGCTGGGATCCCAGGTCATTTAAAGTCCAGGATATTCCACTGTGTGGAAGGTTTGGCAGGTGTTTGCTATGAAGATACCTGACATTGATAGACCTTAGCACATCTGGGTTTAGATAAATACCATAAAAAGTTTATAAAGGGGCAAAAGGAGCACATTCCTCACAAAAAATGAGGTAAGGCATATTTGCAACACTTAGTCTACAGTATATCCAGAAAGCTATTCCTTAGTCCTTATCTGTCCTCATTCAAAACATATAAGGAAATCTTGCACCTCACTTCAGATGCTACGTCTCACCTAAGCCTGTTACAGACCATACATTCATATGTTGTATGACATGGGACACCCACCAGCAGTTTAATCCTGTCGTGGAGCCGGTAGTGCCCTTGAAAAACATCATGCCCGTGGGCAAGGACACTGGGCTTATGAGGGGCAATAAAAACATCCGTCATTTCATCCTGCCTGACCTCATACTTTTCTGAAAGATATGTTCAGTTCCTTAGCTCCCATCTGCTATGTAAAAAAGTATCTGTTAAAGCATAGTGTCTATGAATACCTACAAGTCCCAATTTCTAAAGAAAAAAAAGGGTCCTTTGGGAGAATGTACAGTGCTTATGGGCACACAACAGACGGAGGGCAAGAAGCAACAAAAGTGAAGGATTAAATCCATGGAAGTACTTCAATGATCTTCACAAATTTCACCCTACATACTTTTTCCAAGGTAACACAAGAAGCTGGTGGCAGAGGAAGAACTGAATTTTGATTTCCCAAGCCCCGAATTATCACCCAGCAACTGAATTTTAATGATTTTTAAATGGTCCTTAGACAGACTAGATTCAAACTACTGACCCAAAAGTGAAAATTTTTTCATCTCATTATCATAGGGTTATCTCATTACTGGTCTCCTGAGCCGTCCAGTATCTACAAAACTACACAGGAAAAGCAAATTATCTGTGGATATTGCTGTATGATAAAAACCTTCTCATCTGCACCTACAAAATTACATAGTAAAATCTAGGTACAATTACCCCATAGGGGAAAGTTTCTCTTGACCAATATTTCCTGCTGCAGATGATACCTGAAAGCTTTCTCATCAAAATGTTTCTTCCTCTATTACTGCAACATTTATCTATGGAAATGAGAGAATCTGTAAACATATTCTGGTTTTGGACAGTCCAAATAAAGGCAGAAGCTTCCCTGAAGCTGAAAAAAAATAAGTTAAAAAGGGAAGCAGAATATAAGAGAACAAACAAAAAACGAGAAAGTTCTTATTTGAGCATTTACAGTTCAAAGTAAATTACTCTGACTTATTCACATCATAGAATAGATTGTAATAGCATACATAGATTGTAATATTATAAAACTTGACTGTAATCAAAGGCCAACAGGATTATCAGTTGTTTGTAATAATTTTGTTTTATACTATAGTAGTTATGACAAGTCTAAGATGTTTTTTATTCCTAGCATAAAACGAGATTTTATTACATTCTGCTACATACTGAAAACACAGAAGAAGAATACATTATTGATCTTGAAAAGTACTGATAAAAACGTTCTTTATACTACACAGTTTGGTAGGAAAAAAAAAACAGGGAGTCTAATCTTGTATAATCAATATGTACAAAAACTCTGTTAAAATTAATTTGGGTTTGGCTTGAACAAAGATTGAAGGAGCAAGAATCACAGTTTGGACATTTCAAGCAGCTGAGAAGATCTATGGTTACAGAAAATATTCACCGTTCACCTAAAAGAGACTAAAAGGTAGTTTATTCTGATGTGTCAGACAAACATCTGCTTAATGCCTTATGTGCATCTTTTCTGCCTGTCAACAGATAAACTGAGAAAAAGACTTGGAATTTTCAAGCATCTTCATGAGGGCTTACTTGTCACTGCATTTTTAGGAAATATTTAGTCTCTCCCTGGGTTCAAATTACAGCTTTAAACAGTTCAAGGAACTGTTCAAGGAAGCTCAGAAGGAGTCATGACCACAGTCATCTTGGAAAAAAGAGCAGAAACAAGACATCTTGCACCACCCTTGCACAGATTCAGACAGAAAGACCACTGTCTCCATCTTGGGGATCGATCCTTCAATGAGGTTCTGGAATAATCAGTGTGTCTTACTAACAAGCTCAACTCAGAAGACTCAGTAGAAATCACATAAATAACAGTGCCACCTTATACTAGACTCATTGTCTCTGAGTGGCCACTGAGCAGCATATGTTAGCAGGCATAAGGCAAATTTAAAAGAGTACAACCAAAAAAGCTAAAAAGTCATCCAGAGCTGAAACTCCTACAAATGCCAAGGACAACGTGGGTAAGATAAGCAAGACTTTCACAATGCAGTGAACAAGTACCATTCAGGCAAACTGGAAAGTAATACAATACAACAAAACTGAAGTCTCTGATACTCTCGCTAGTTCTGAGTTAATTTGGGTGGAAGACACTACCTCTGAAAATTTTGTAGTACAGACGAGTGGAGTACTTAATTCCACCTAAAAACACAGCAAGCACAGGAATGTACTTAACACACACAACATGGTAGCAAAGGATCTACAGGAGAAGAAACAGTCTCAGTGTCCAGTGGAGCTGAATGTATGAGAGCAGGCTGGACTTAATTTCTGCTTTGCAACAAAAACCACTCAGAGATACAGGCTCCTGAAAGGTATAGAATACCACTAATGAAGACATCAAGAATTGTAAAACCAAGAGACATTCCTGGTCCAGAAAGAAACTTACAAGTCAGTTTCTCTAATCAGAGCCTAAGTGTATTTTGGATTAGTCACAGGCCCACGTACTTTTATAGTGTATCAGAATAACAAAATCTGGAGGAAATACTTTATTTTCAGTTGTCTAAATACTGTAAATACAGAAAAAGTGTACTGCGCCTGGTTTTAGTCATATGAGTAACATATGCCTAATCATCACAATCATCTGAGGATGAACAAAGCTGCACAATCTTCATGAAGTTTTTCTTGCAGAAAAGGTGCATGAAGGTGTACTTGCTACTCTGTCTGTGAAACTTTTCATATGTAATTTCTCACCCAGAAGAGAACACAATGGTTATGGAAAATTAGTCATAAATTTGCAGAACATTTGTGGATTATATTTTGACTTCCATAAATACTTTTTTTTTCTCCTTCCAGCATTCTTTAGTTCAACCTCTTTAACTTTACAGGGTTATGGAGATATAAAATAGACTGACCATGTTGAAGGAAAATACGGAGAATGGGTGCAAAATCACCAAAATTAATTCCAACAGCACACAAGAAGTGTTTTCACAGTTTTTCTGTTGTTGCTGTAGTTAAAGTAGTGATGGCGAACACACAGTCACCATTTAGCAGGTAAAATCCATAAAAGGACACTTTAGTTGCTCTAAAGGTTGTAATGGTGGACCGAAGCTGTGAGGAATATAGCTCCATCTGATGGATGAAGGTTTGACAATATCGCAGGACATCCAGGAGGCAGAACCAGTCAGAAAATATGGAACTTTTTCCACTAAAATAAATAGTTCTGTTTAGTTACCAACAACTAAAATTACAATATGCAGGAAATATATTGTAGTTCACTGTGTCACCAACATTCTTCAGTGTCAGATAAGGGAAAAAGGTGGAATTCCTTTTATTTTGTGTTGCGTTTTAGTTCCCAAATGTAGAATATTTCACCATTAATGCAGCAATTATTCTCCTGCTGTTCTGGTCTGATTAATTCTTATGATATTAAACAGCAATTCATTTTATCCCTCCACATCACAAGTCCAGCTGAAGGAGATAAGTGGCTGATAAAAGATCTCTGAGAACAGTTATAAATTATTCACTCTAAAAGAATAATAAAGCAGCTTGCAGATCTGAGTAAATCCTCCATATATTGCACATAACTTACTTAGAAACCTTCAACAAATTACACTCAATAATATTCACTGTCAACCTGCTGCTCCCCAAACTTTTGCACAGAAACTTACCTCTGGAATGAAAATGTTTAAATAGTTTTTAATGGTGAGATTTATTTTTACTAAATCTAGTCATCCAGCTCGATTATTTTCTCCATTTTTTATAGTTAACAAGTAATTGTCATTTCGGGACCTTTCTTTCTCCATCCTTCTGTTTTGTATTTCCCTCTTTGAAAATGCATACTTCAGTAAAAATGGTCAGCACACGTCACTTGAAGAGGGGCCCACTACAGGGACCCACCCTTGGTCATTTCCTCTTGGGATAGATACGCCAGGTTCCAGGGTTCAAGTATGAGGGAGGAAGCTGGTACTAAGTTTGATCTATGGGGCATTAAGCATATGCATAAGCGAAAAACAATGTATCTTGATATATTTGGATGTAAATAACTGACAGGAGGGAATGTGAACCATTGGCATAGTATGAATTTAGACATTTTATGGCTCTTGGATCTGACCTGTGATGCACATGCTGTTCTGGGCTAAAAAAAAACCCTAGCTTTGATAACTCTGAATGGCAGTGATCTCTGTATTTGGTTCTCATGCTCTGTTGAAAATATAATTCAAATTTAATAACAACACTACACACACTTTTTCTTACTACAAGTATTTGCCTCTTTTTGGTGTCTGAGGACTGTGATACCTGTGAAAAGTTCACAAAAATTCATTATCTGTTTCTTTTTCCCTAGTCCAGCAACTAACTGCAAATGTTTGAAGCAATATAATTTCTTTCTCCTATTAAATTGGCCTAAATACTTAAAACATTACAGCATTGCTTATTGGATTGCTCTCTAGCATACAATATTCCATTATCAGGCAGATACTGCCATGGCCTATATTTTGAGTAATCATACTTACGAAATCTAATTTTTAATGATGCAAACATTAGGTGTGGTATATGGCACTATGTCCTAAACCTGGAGTCTCAGATCAGAGAGCTGTGTAGTTTTCTCTAACCTCTGCATGACCTTCTTGTTACATGACTGAGTAAATTTGGTTTTATCCCACTGGCAGCAGTAGCCTGGGCAGGCTGCTAGGAGAGCTCTCTGCCATGAGGACCACTCAGATGATCCTGGGGCTAGCAGAAGCAGCAGGACACTTGGAGGACTGTGGTTAATTTGAAAGCCTCTGGTTCTTTTGGACGTGTGCAGTCCTCTTCACCTGTTGCTGCCAACTAGCAGGGCCTTGAGGTCTTTATAGCATATGAAGCCTCCTTGTCAATTGCTCCAATAGATACCATGGCAACCAGGATGGATAGGTAGACTCTAGGAGTAGAGTATTTTTACAGGGGAAATATGGAGGGTGAACAGGCTACATCACTCTAAGGCTCTTGGCCCTACTTTAGCTGTCCTATAGCCTTTCTGAGCAATAAATGAGTACTGTGTGAAGCCTCCTTCTGAAAGAAAAACAAAGGATCTGATGATGAAACTTCATGGGCAGGCATACAAGCAAACAATATGATAAAAGGTTGCTAGATCATGCTAGCTAAATTGCATTGTTTAATTTATTAATTGTAAAGTACCAAATTTTCTTCCAAGCATGACAAAGCAATGCCAAAGGAATTAGATCCCCCTCTTCACCCCACACTTCTGAATTATCTAGGTACACAGACAGTAAGAGTCTGTGGTAACAGTGAGTAATTGGACCCCACAGCTTCCACAACATCTGCAACCATCTAGCAACTTACAAGACACTGCACTCCGGAGCCTGGGTAAGGAAAGCACATGTGCCTCGTCAAGCAGCAGTCCTGATCAGACCAGTTGCCATGCAGGCAAATGATCCCCAGAGGAGCAGTCTGCAGTAGAGGAACTGTCAAACACCTGAAAACAGTAGCTGACATTAATGACAGAGGGATATGTCTTGATCTGTCACTGTGTGCAACCATTGTTGTGATTTCAGGAGCCAACACACCCATGATGGCAAAGAGTTTGGAGAAAGCAAATGGAAGACCAAGCACTTGACTCTATGATTAGGTGGTCTCATTCTGTAGGAGAACTTTATTACAGTGTCACACTCAGTGACAGTTTTGGCTTATTCCCTCAGTACACAATTAACATTTGCTGAAAATATGAGAAAAACAACTGTTAATAGGGAAGCACACCATAATCAACAATTGCTTGCAAAGGTTGTAGTTTAGATACCAAGTTGGAGTCATGGAAAATCTGTGACAGAGCAATGATGTAACACAGTTTAGCAAATCCTATGTCTATTTTGTGCATTAGGAAGGAAGAATTACTGCCCCATTTGTCATAAATGAGCACCAAATAGAAGGTCACCTCCCTTTTATATCAAGCTTGGTTAAGGGAGAATCAAAATTTCGCTACCAGCAGATACATATGATCCTTGGCACAATAGTCAGTTGCCATGGGGACAAGTTGCACAGAAAAGAAATTGCTTGTAAAAATGAGCTGGTAGCCAGTCTCATTAGAAAGATGTCCTGTATTTGGCACTTACTGTCAATCTCACCGGACAAGTTGACGAGGTCTGTGTCCGGAATAGCAGCAGTACACATGTGCTGGGCCAAGGGGTTTTGGCATGCTTGGGTTTCAATAAGCTGGAAGCCTGCCATCTGTTCAAGTCAGCAAAGTCCAACAGGCAAGATCCCAAGCAGGGGCTGAGAAGAAGACAGTCTCCATCCTGCCCCTCTCGGTGACAGAGAGCACAGACCACATCAGATCCCCAGGGGCCTCTTGCTTGAGACCTGCACAAGCAAAACTGAAAGGTAAACTTTCAGATTTGTTGTTCTTAAAAAAACAAGTTTAAAACACCACGCTGCTGATGATAATTTCTGGAGTCTTGTACTTCTTTGACTAAATGGCATTCCCATACTCCAGCCAACTAACAATTAACTTTGAGGATCATGAACTCAGAAGGAATTTTTGATGGATAATCTTTTTTGCAAAGAATGAATGGGTGATGAAGCCGGACTTGCTGCTTTAAACAGTGTTTGTTCAAGTGGAAAATTTAAAGTTCAGTACACTTTTTGGGGAGGAAACTGACTTTAAAAATTTTTTTGAAAACAAGTTCTGTAATTTTTGGATTCCTGAACTGGTGACACATTTAAGGGGTCTTATGTCAGAGGGCTGTTTCCCCCCTCCAACCTTTCCATATTTCTCAAATTGAGCACTCCAAAAAGAAAGATAGGGAGTAAATTCAATCCCATCACCACAGCGAAGGAAATTAGGCTTTTAAACACTGATCTTCAAAAAGTATGTCTGAGAAGATGTTCATTTCCTTGTGTTCAGTATAATCTTGTGTGGATAGCAGAATAAACTTTTGCTCCTTGCCCTTTCCATCACTTCTCTTTTAGTGCAACAATCACAATAAGCAAAGAGAATATTTTATGAGGGTTCCTAATATATAACATTTAATACCCTACAAATATTATCACAAAGCTGTTTATGGACCAATGAATTATGTTCTTGAAGTGCACTGACTTGCAAGTATACATGTCAGCCCTATTTTGTATAATACAAGGCTATAATGAATTTTTGTACTTACCAGCATTTAAACTGCAGTGATTTACTGAGTGAGGGTATATTACTCAGGGCACTGAGCCCACACTCCTTTCCTTTGTTGAATTGTCTCATGGGAGCTTTCAAATCCTTTACATGAACATATCAATAAGAAAGGAGCAAAGAGATTTAATATCTGTCTTTACACTTCTTCCTCTCAGCTATTTAGTTATTTCCGGAGAAGATGAGAATAAAAGTTCTATACAGTGGATATCTTGCAAAGGGATAGGGAGATAAGGGAATTTAAGTGTCACAAGAGAAAAAAAAAAAAAAAAAAAAAAAAAAAACCACACACAAAAAAACCCATTAATTTTCTTTAACTGATAAATATCTCCAGCTACTATTGAGTTAATTGGGTAGCAACAATCCTCTGCACCACACAGAAATGTGTTCTTGGTAAGTTGCACAAAGCAGCGATACCACATAGAAACAAGATTACAATTTTTCCTATGCAAATGAAGAATCAGACAAAGTATGACCCTTTGTGGAACATTACGCCTCAATTTCTGCCATGCTGAATGCTGATGTGAATAATTCAACTTTGGGTTGTGATTTTGCAGCTAGTCTTTATCTTTGTATACATGCACAGACACACACACACCAAAAAAAACTATTCTGGGCAATGTCTCAGCGATAAAGAAGATTATCCTGGTTTCAGCTGAGACAAAGCTAACTTTCTTCACACTAGCTAGTGTAAGGCTGTGTTGTGGATTTGTGCTAAGGAGAAGGCTGATAACATACTGACGGTTATAGTTGCTGCCAGGCCAGTCAAGGACTCCTCAGCGTCGCTGCTGTGCCAGTGTCTGCAGGTGCAGAAGAAGCTGGGAGGGAGCACAGCACCACTTACTAGCCTAGGATTTGACCTTAGGAATAGACCTTATTGGACTGTCCAGTAGTCTATTCCATGTCACGCATGTCATGCCCAGTATACAGATGAGGAGTTGTCTGGAAGTTCTCACTTTTTCTCTCCAGGTTGTCTTTCCCTCTGGGTCACCCCTCTCTCAGGGTCGTCTCAGTCTCTCGGACAATCAGGCTCTTATCTCTGTTCTGGGATTGTGGTTTTGGGACCCTCCCTGCCCAGGGATCATTAGCTGGGAATGGGCTGATCCTTGGTCACTGGGTAGTGAGCAGTATCACTGTGTATTATTTCCAATATTATTGTAGCTTAGTCATTAAATTGTTCTTATCTCAACCCATGGGTATCTTTTCCCTTTACCCCTTTAATTCTCTTCCCCTTCCCTGGAAGGGGCGAGGAGGGTGAGCAAGCAGCTCTGTTCTGTTTGACAGCCAGCCAGGATCAAAACTATGACAGAAATTAAGAGGCACTAATGATACGAATTTTGCATTATACAACAGACACTCTAAAAATACCTCTACCCACCTTCCTTCATTTCCTGCAAATGCTCTTCACCAGACTAACACTCCTTCCACAACTTCAGCAGCAGTGGAAATGTTATATGATGCTGGCTGTGTGTAGAGAGGGATTGAAAGAGAGGACAAGCATAGCTGGATAGGAATTATGTAAAGAAACACAGACAAGCAGGCAAGACATCATAGGTTAGAGTTGAGGTTCCAGGGATCAGACTTACGTTGCTAAGCCACCTTTAAAGATCTAATATTAAAATTATTAGCTAAACTCACTGAAGTTCAACAGTGACAGGCTATGCAAATTGTAGAGAAAAATTAACTTTGCTTTGATGTTTAAAAATGAACCTAACACCAGAGCTGCAAACAGATTCCTCAGTTGTACAGAACAAATTCCAAGTACCAGATGGAAAGAAGCTTCAGCAACACAAGGAAATTTGTATATTCCCAGTTCACACCCACATTTTGCAACCTGCGACTGTCTGTTGATGACTGCCCAACACATTGAAGATGGAGAATGGAGATGTGCTGAATGAGCCTTTTATGGTATTGACTTCTGCTGATAAGCACCGTGCTTCTCTTCTCTGAGTATTTCCAAGGGTGATGAACAAGATCAAAGACTTACATTACTGAACTTTGATTAGGAGCCCAGTTTGCATACATTTTTAATGTTAATCACTGTTCAGTGAGCTGGTCAACTTTGAGAGCTCACAACCTGCTCAACACTGTAATAGATTGCCATTGATGCTAGAAGCCAAACAAGGTAGGATATGTCTGGACAGCATAGCATCCTCTTCAGAAATGTACGTTCATTACAGAGGTAGAGGTATTAAGCAACTAATTTGAACTTGTTCAAAAGTCATTTCTTTCTGAGCTGTGCCTTGGTGTCTACATTTCTTCAGGCATTATCTACTGCCTATAATTTCAGATACTACTTTTTAAATGGTAAGTTGCAGCAGATAAACTGCACACAAATAATATTTATTATGCTAAGGTTACAATGAGTAGCAATGTATTAAAGTTATTACAATTCAAATTATGGAGTAAAAAGTGAAGAATTCATGATCAGAGTAATAAAAATTCATTTGCAGCTTCAGTTGTTCTCATCTGGTTTTATATTAAAAAAAATAAAATAGCATTTTGAAGGACGTGTTTCTACATTTCGATGCAGCCAGCCTGATGAGGAAGGACAAACACTTGAAAAGTGCAGTTACACAAAGTGCTTGAAGATAGTAATTATTTCCTTAAAGTGTTTAATCATGCCTTCCAAAACCACTTCCTCTGGTGACCTAATCACATAAATCATAGTAAAAGGTTAAAGACAAAGTTCAATTGCACCAAATTATATGTGATAGTTTCTCTGAAATGTATTGCTTTCCATTAAAGAGTGAGCTCATTCCACTAAATAACCATTTCTTCTCATGGCCTCTGGACTGAAACCTGATACTGTGTTGCACACTTCTATGGATGGACTTTTTGCCTCCTTAAAACTCTGCTACATGGGAAAATAACAGCCACCTTGTTCTGGAAAATAGTCACTTCACTGCTGCCTTATTCCATGCAATGAAAATGTTACATGTGACTTATGATTTCTGCAGAGATTCCTTGAAACTCTGCTTGTTTTACAGTAAGGGAAACCAAGGCATAGACGTGCAACAAGAGAGCATGGAGCTCAGAAATGTCCCATGCCAAGACCTATGCGCTGCACTATCTTCTTCCTCCCATGCCCCATAAAAGATGTTTCTGTTACAAACTTCTTACTCTTATGTATTTAATTTGGGTTATATCGGTGTGTTTGCTCGGCTAAAGTTTGGAGAGCTAAGTTCAATGCTTCCAAGGAACTTAGCTGGTCCACATTGTGCTGGCTGTAGAGAATACTAAACAAGTATCAGTCCAACAGCCCTCTCTGAAAGCCAAAAAAATGTGCTGAAAGTAACCAAAGAGGAGAAAGATGCCATTCATTTAAAAGTTGATAATGCAATAAGAAGAAAGGGGAAACAACAAACCAGAGCTGGCAAAGGTTATGCATGCCCCAGCATTTAACAGCAGCAACAACATAAGCGTGAAGAAGCTTTCACTGCATACATCTTAGAAGATATTGGATACTAGCCAAAGGTTTTGGCAGATGCAGAGTAGATGGCAGGAACAAAAAAGGCAGCAGAAATTATGTGATGCTATGGCAGAAATATATCAGATCAATGGATCTTCTATAAGGTCATCCCCAAGAATGACTTAGCAATCTTAATATTCAAAATATAATCTTTAGATTTAAGGGTCAACATTCAGTCCAAGAAAACTGGACAGTGTTCATATCTCTGATAAATGCTCTAATTACAGTTTCTCCTCTCAACAGGTAAACAGCATCTTATCAGTTCAGATAATGAACAATTTTTAAAAGTTATTCTTTAAATGCGTGTCTTCAAGAAGTCTGTGTACCTTGAAGTATAGTTAGCATAGGATCATAGAATCATAGAATGGTTTGGGTTGAACAGGACCTTAAAGATCATCTAGTTCCAACCCCCCTGCCAACACCGCCCACTAGACCAGGTTGCTCAAAGCCTCATCCAGCCTGGCCTTGAACACCTCCAGGGATGGGGCACCCACAACTTCCCTGGGCAACCTGTTCCAGTGTCTCACCACGCTCACAGTGAAAAATCTAATCTAAATCTGCCCTCTTTCAGGTTATAACCTTTACCCCTTGTCCTCTCACTATGCTCCCTGATAAAGAGTGTTTCCCCATCTCTCCTGGAGGCCCCCTTCAGGTACTGGTAGGCTCCTATTAGGTGTCCTTGGAGCCTTCTTTTCTGCAGGCTGAACAACCCCAATTCTCTCAGCTTGTCCTCACAGGGGAGGTGCTCCAGCCCTCTGACCATTTTCATGGCTCTCCTCTGGACTCGCTCCAAAAGGACCAAGTCTTTTTTATGTTGGGGGCCCCACATCTGAACACAACACTCCAGGTGGGGTCTTATGAGAGCAGAGTAGAAAGGGAGAATCACCTCCCTCGACCTGCTGCTAATGTTTCTTTTGATGCAGCCCAGGACACAGTTGGCTTTCTGGGCTGCAAGTGCACATTGCTGCCTCATGTTGAGCTTCTCATCAACCAATACCCCCAAGTCCTTCTCCTCAGAGCTGATCTCAATCCATTCTCCACCCAGCCTGTATTTGTGCTTGGGATTGCCTCGACCCACGTGCAGAACCTTGCACTTCGTCTTGTTGGACTTCGTAAGGTTTGCATTGGCCCATCTCTCAAGCCTGTCAGAGTCCCTCTGGATGGCATCCCTTCCCACCAGCGTGTCCACCACACCACACAGCTTGGTGTCATCGACAAACTTGCTGAGGGTTCACTTGATCCCGCTGTCCATGTTGCCAACAAATACATTAAACACTGGTCTCAGTACTGATCCCTGCAGAACACCACTTGTCACTGGTCTCCACTTGGATATTGAGCCGTTGACCACAACTCTTTGAGTGTGAACATCCAGACAATTCTTTATCCGCTGAGTGGTCCTTCCGTCAAATCCATGTCCCTCCAACTTAGAGACATGGATGTCATGTAGGACAGTGTCAAAGGCTTTGCGCAAGTCCAGGTAGACGGCATCAGTTGCTCTTCCCTTATCCACCAGCACTGTGGCCTTGTCGTAGAAGGCCACCAAATTCATCAGGCACAATTTGCCCTTGGTGAAGCTGTGTTGGTTGTCACCAATCACATACTTGTTTTCCATGTGCCTTAGCACAGATTCCAGGAGGATTTGCTCCATGATCTTGCCAGGCACAGAGGTGAGACTGACCAGCCTGTAGTTAGGCGTTCCTTATTTCCCTTTTTAAAAAAATAGTATTATGTTTCCCCTTTTCCAGTCTGCGGGAACTTTACCAGAGTGCTACAACTTCTCAAATATGATGGACAGTGGTTTAGCAACTTCATCCACCAGTTCCCTCAGGACCCATGGATGGGGTCCCATGGACTTGTGCACCTTCAGGTTCTTTAGATGGTCTCAAACCTGATCTTCTACAGCTGGCAGTTCTTTCTCCCAGTCACTTCCTCTTTGTTGGGATGCATCACCCC
>NW_010112924.1:0-6242 GCF_000699245.1 Pterocles gutturalis | reverse complement strand
TGCTGGCCACACCATTGCTGATGCAGGATGCTGGTTAAAGTCTTTGGACGTCCAGTGAAAGCACAATTAATACCAGAGCTGCAAGGCTGGTCTGTGCTGCAGCAGTTTCCCTGCGCCAATCTGCAGCACGACCCTGAGCGAGCGTCTCCATAGACGCTCGATCTTGGCGGGCTGAGCGGGGCTGGGCTTGGGCCAGGCTTTGCACCCAGACGGGATCTGCTGGAAGACGAGTCCTGGCAGAGCTGGAGCGGTGGCTCCCATCAGCCTGCCCTGAGCTGGAGCTGAAGCTTTGCTAGGCCAGCCCAGGGGATAAAATGCAGAGGGTAGGAGTGGAAATATCTCCCTGGTGCAGCTGAGGCTCAAAGCATTTCCCCACATGCTCATACATCACGTCTCCTTACAGTTCGATGAGGTAAACATGAGTCTTTGCATCCATACGGAACAGGGAGGGCCTGAGAAGCTGTGCTGTGTTAATATATATACATCATCTTAGTTTTTTTTTTTTTCTAATCCTGCAGCTTTTTTTAAATGCAGGGGTGTGGCTGGCATATAAATGAGGTGTTGGTATTTAAGCATCTCACACCGGTTTTAATTTTAAAGCTGCTTTCTGGAGGGAAACGTGGAAGAACCCAGCAATTTGTTTGGCTCTCGGTCTGTACTGCAGCTGACCAGAAGTTTTGGAAACAAAAAATAAAAAAAAAAAAGCTGGATGGAGAAAATACAGAAAATATATATTAAAACCACATGAAAACCATGGCTAAACTGGAGGGAGAGGAGGGGAGGAAATGCATAGGCTCTAGAGCAGCCCTGAAGAGCCATAAAATGACACGGTGCCTGTTGGCTTGGTGCAGAGTACTCGCAAGGGTCCACGTATTCCGATTCCCACCCGCTCCCATCTGCGCGAGGCAGAGTTTTCCTGCAGTTCTGATGATTTTGGGAGAAGGGAGTGCAGGATCGTGAATCATCTGAAGCATTAAGAGAAACCAAGAGAAAGAGAGAAAAACACGCTTGTGGGCTCCACGGTCCCTGCCTCCAGATCGGAGCTATCGAGGCAAAGACTCGCCTGGGATAACGTTTGTACAGTTTCACCGAATTTCCTGGAGCTTAACGTGGTGTGTGACATCCAACCTCTGAATCCACACGTGCTGCCACAAATGAGCATCTTCATTTATAGTACAGTCCATCCAAAACGTTTGGAGGTTTGAAGTAAGTAACACAACCTGACTTTGCAACTGCTGCGCCCATTGGGCAGGAGGAGGATAAAGTCAGTCTTATTAATCGTCCGGAGTACCCCCAGCTGCTCGCTGTTGCTCTCAGCCTCCTGTCAGTCGGATCGGAAGGGTTTAGGTGTGGATGTCGTGCTCTCTAACTGGCTGGCTTTAACCAGGCTAGCATGGATCCTGAAAATAGCCCAGCAGAGGCACTTTGCCTGGGCTAACACCATCAGCTCTCCAGCAGCCCAGGCAGAGAAGTGGGCTAGCAGAACAGTGTGTGTGCCGGCCGCTGAACTAGGGTGCGTTGACGGGTCATCACCAAAAAGTTAAAGCTGAATTCTCCAAAGGTTTGGAGTGTCCAAATGTTCATGGAATTCTCTTTTTGGAAAGCGCTAAGTGTTGCCCTCTGAAGGTTGGAAGGCAGTAGTTTGCGTTTAGGTGGTGCGCCTAGACTTCAGATTCACAAACCATTTTCCTTTTTAATGCATTGCTTTGAGGCCAGACCCAAAGGCCAGTCACGTTCATCTTGCCCAGCTTCAGCAGCCTTTGTTCCAGACCATGACAGATACTTAACGCCGAAGAGGCACTCTTGTTCTTTGCCCCAGTCCTGCACGGGAGGTAATTAACTCAAGAAAAAATGATTTCTTCCTTTGTTTTTTCCCTGGCCACCTCTCACCTCTTCCAAAGAGCGCTGGCTCAGCCCAGCCAAGGAGGAACAGGTCTGTAGGACATAGTCTTCCTTAACCAGAAAATTCTCTAGCCATCGGTGAGAGCAAGGGCTTCTGCATATAGCTGAACGTCGTGATGATGTTTTTCTTTAGTCCAGCAAATGACTTTCATTCATATTGTCTTCCAGAGAAACTGGGTCAGCGACTTGGAGCAAACCCTCCTGCTCCTGGCCTTGTTTATCCGTGTGAGCGAAACAGCCCAGGAAAAGCAATGACCTTTGCAGATGCTGCATTTTTTTCACGCATTCCCTGGAGAACTGCATGTCAGCCCCATTCGGTTCCAAACTGTACCAGAGCTAATTCAATGGAGAGTTTTTTTTTTTTTCCTTCCGTGGTGTCGTGCCCCTCATAAGGGGACGATTTTGACTTTTGCTATGATCTGCTTTGTGCACGTCAGCTTGAAGGCTGAGGTGTGAAACAGCCTTGGCTTCCAGCTTTGATGAGTTAAAATTGAGGTTCCTGGATCTGCTTCCAGGCTGACAGGAGAGGTTAACTTAAAGGAACGAGTGAGCTTTCCTATTGGACTCCATTTACCTCTTCCCAGGATGTCTAGGAGGAGGAATGTGTGGGATTATGGCATTACAGAATCGGGACAGGTCCCTGCTTGTATGAGCAACTTTGAAGTGTAGACCAAATCCCCAGGGATTTAACGGGTAATTAGAAGTCATGGTAGATATGAAACAAATCAAATGGAGTTGTTCCTTTATCCAGCTCATAACTAAACTGTGAAACTGTCACAGGACTTAGAGGAGGTCAAAATTATACATATAAGGGAAAAAAAAAAAAAGCTGGATCAGATGGGTCATAGTTAATGCTACAGAAAAACCTCCCTTCTTATTAGGATACCAAAAATACATATTCTGTGTTTTCCAGAACAGTGAAGGTAAATAAGGACAAAAAAATCTGCTCAGTTAACTGCGTGCTTCCTTCCCAAATTTTAGTCCGAATTAGAGGCAAAGTCCCTTATTTCTTCTTTTGTACTGTTTGCTCATGTAGCCCTCGTTTTGAATGATGATCTGTCCCATCTTACAGCAGATACGCTTCACTGACAAGAACCACATTGCCCCTATTTATCATCTAAAACTCCAGGGACCGGTACCGAGCATGTGCTCGCTGGACACTGCAAGCTGGTGGAGTGTTCTGGTCTCCCAAGATGGAAAACATCCTAGACACATTCCTGGAATATGCAAAATTTGGATCCAGCATGTGCTCTCTTATGCCTGAATGGCTACAGAAATTTTAAGGCAACAGCAAACCAATCCTCCCAATGCTTTTAAACTCCTCGGAGGTGGCTAATTGCATTCCTCTGCTTTCACGCGGGGTTATTCCTCAGAGACAGCTGCTCCTCCATGCAGCTGTGACACCAGGGTGGGTCAGCTGGCAGAGACCTGGGTCTGTCACCTGCATGCTGAGATCTGCGGTGAAAGGTGATAGAAAAGCAAAGAATGACTTTACTGTCCTGAATTTTCACAACCAGCAGAAATGCTGACAACTGCTCTCCACCTTCCCTCCTCTGCCAAGAAAAGGCAACGGCCACCTCTCCATCCCTCAGGCCTTCACTGCTTGGAAACAAAAGCCCTCACTGTAAGGGTTTTATAGCCCGGCAACGGTGTAGGAACCCTCCGCTATTCCTCACCTCGCCAGCAAATATGGTTACGGACCGATCCTATTTTTCTCCTTTCAGACACAGGGACAGGAGACACGGTTACAGCAGCAATCGGAGGAATGGCTTGGGGTTATCCAAACAATCGCAGCGCACATGAACAAACACTTCAGCCCTGCCAAGATAAACTAGCCGGAGCATTTTGCTTGGCCCAGCGTGCTCCTTTCAGCAGGTCCCTGGCGAGGCGCGGGGAAGGCGAGAGGTGCAGCCCAGAGCAAAACGTGGCAGGCTCGGGTCCTCCGTGCCGGTGGGGGCTGTGTCCTCGCCGGGTTCTCTGCAGTGGTGTTTTCTTTCTTGTGCTGGAGTAATTCTTTCTGTTTGTGCCAAATGAGCAGGTGTACAGCGCTGCCTTCGGGCTCTGGGACCTTGTTATTGCCACTTGGGTGAGATGGCGCGAAGATCCCCTTCGCTCCCCTGCCTCCAGCACCACTGAACGGGCGTCTTGCGCACACCCAGCTGTACCTGTAAGAATCCAAACGGGAGAAGGAAAAGATTTGTACTGTTTGGAGGTCAAAAGCCTTTCCAGACCTGGGCAGCAAGACAGAAAATATATTTATTTGTAAGGCTTGAACTTTGAAAGTTTGTACAGGCTCAAAGGCAGAGAAGACTAAACTCTCCCCATCTCCGGACTTGTCCAAACTAACCCAGCCATGCTGCCGACTTGGGGGTGTTCAGTTGCTCCTAGAGGCACATAGCACTTAAAAATGGGAGGAATCTCATTTATTTTTTCTTTTTTGCCTTTTTTTTTCTCCATGACAGAAAAAACTTGATCTGTTTCTAGAAATCAGTTAATTTGCATGTATGCCTATGTTATGAGAAGGAATGCAAATGTATGAAAAGCACCGCCGGCTCTTCACGGCCAAGTCGGAAATCTCAAGAGTTTCTAGTGATACCGAGAGTTGTGCTTGAAGGCTGAACTGGACCAAGCACGTTGGGTGGATTATCCTGGCGTTCGTGCCAATGCAAATGAGAGAAACTCCCCTGAAACCCGTGATGTTCCACCAGAATCACGTTAGAGGGGGGAATAAGGCCACTTCCAGGAGGTGTGTTTTGGATCAGATACCTGAAATTTCTCAGCAGCTGATGGGTTTGCATGAAGGAGTTGGGTTTAAAAGGAGCTCTGTTGACGAGCATCACCCCTCACCCTGGTCAAAAGGGCTAGAAACGTCTCCTGCGTATTTTGGTGCATTGTACGTGCTGTGTCAGTACGGGCTGTGTGGGGAGACATACAGGGGAGGATGCTGTCTCCATCTTCTTAAACCCACGAGCAGCACTTGGAGCATCCCCTCCTGCTGCCCGTGATTTCCTTCCCACGGAGCAGTGCTCTGACACTGACACCTTTTCAGCGTTTGCTTTCCCTCGGGGAAGGAGCTGGTGTCCCTCAGAGCCGCAAGCGCAAGCTGGGAATTGCAGGATGCTGGCTCGGAGACTCTGCTTGTCAGCCTGAGCTCCTCTGGGGCATCATCTCTTTCTCCCAGGTGTGGCCAGCGGCTCTCCGAGCCCCGGTTCTGCCGCGTCAGTGAGCGATGCTGTGAGCGGCGGGTGCACCTTCCCCACCCCTCAAATGTCATTTCATGCTGCCACGTGTGCTTTGTGCCGCTGCGTGTATAAACAGCCATCCCATGGTGATTCCTAAAGCATGGACGGTCTTTAGCAGAGGTTTCCCGAGGGCACTGTAAGCCACCAAAAAAAAAAAAGGAAAGAAAATCCTTGCTGCCCAGGAAGAGTTAGTGGCACAGCTCTGCAACCCTCGCGGCTCCGGGCTGAGACACAAGCGAAGGGCTCATCCAGCCCCATCTCCTCCCTGGCCAGAGGCACATGCTCCTCATTAATGGCCACATTGCATGACTCGGGGTTTGCAGAGGAAAATAAAAACAGTGAGCTCACCAGAGGAGGAAAAACATGAGTGAGAGGAATTGTTGTAAATATTTATATCTTCAGGGCCTTGAATGTGATTGTCATTTTCCCTTTCTGCATTTAAACAGCCAAGCTGGTATTACCAGAGAATCACAGAATCCTGAAGGTTGGCCAAGACCTCAAGGATCATCAAGTCCAACCGTCACCCCAACCCCACCCAACCCACTGACCCATGTCCCCCAGCCCCACATCCACACGGTTCCTGACCCCCTCCAGGGATGGTGACTCCCCCGCTGCCCTGGGCAGAATTGTTTGAGACTGTGTTTTATTATTTTTTTCCAAGGGTAATTTTTATTCCTACGCATCCGTACCCAACGCCTGTGCAGCCTCTACACCCAACACAGGCGCTCAGCACCCTGACAGCATCTGGCTTAGCCCTGGTGTGTGCAGAAAGAGCTTCCTCGTTCGGATGAGCTTAAAACTGGTGAAGAAAATCCACCCCTGGGGCAACTGCCTTGCCGCAAGTGGCTGGACCCAGTCCGTTGCCTGCGGTGGCTGTGCGTCGGGGTGTGTCTCATGTAAGGCAGAGATATTTGACATGCCTGGATGGGACGCAACTGCTTTCTCTTTGGAAGGCTCTCTGTTGCTCTTGGAGCGAAGGGCTGCGGTAAGAGCCAACTGCCTGCCGATTTTCAAACTTTTTGCATGAAATAATAGCCTCACGCCCACATAAACTTCAGTTGTTTCTATGGAGAATATCCTGGACCGGTATAAAACCTC
>NW_010112923.1:0-49719 GCF_000699245.1 Pterocles gutturalis | reverse complement strand
CTTTAAGTTAACTTTAACCCACGACATGTGTCCCCTCCTAACGGTAACTATTACGATTCTTTATCAATACAGTTTGCACTTATGAATTTTTTATTCATGTTTCTTTGCTCAAAGGTATAACATCTCACAATGGTACAAAAGCACCTGACAAGTTGAAGGTCAGGCTAGTAGAGTACATTTTGAATAGATGAAAGTTCACAGATTAAATGTATGAGGCAAGGAAAGGTCATATCACCAAGAGCTGGGCTCGTTTTGCTGTCTTGTTCTTAATCTTGTTGGTGCTAATGCCCGCCTTTGTGCTCTCCTTTCTTCCTCAGAGGTTGGGAGCTCTTCAGGACCTCAGTGATGGTCTGCCTCCATGACCTCCATTTCTACCCATTACAACTGGTAGACTAATTAATTAAATTGAATTGCTTTGTTTTTATGCCTATCTACAGTAATTACTTTATCCCAGAGGCTAAAAGCTGTAAGCGCTGCATTGCAGTGCTCAGGTGTATTCAACGAGCTGAGAGCAATCAAAATATTGAGGATGTTATTCTGCAGCTGACGTCTCTGGAAAGCTCTTGCAGGTACTAAGTACCATTTAGGGATACTACTAGTAGGGTAGCATATGCTGCAATTCCTTTAGTCAAAAACATTTGGTTTTTTAAAGATGTACTTTGTGAGGATAATAATATGCAATTATTATTGGTGTTGATCAAGAGAAATGATGACTGAAAACCTGAAAACTGAAAACTACTGAGGAATGTCTAAGGAAGCAAGGAGGTCAAGAAGGGAAGGAGGAAGGAAAGAGAGAGAGAAGGGAGAAGGGAGGGAGGAGGGAGGAAGGAAAGACTATCTGTGTATAACCTTCAGATAATCTGCTATCTCAATCCATCTGGCCAGTCAGCTGTTGGTTTGGTGCATTGGTTTGCTCTTTAGGAAAACTGCATTAGCTTCTACTTGACACATAAGGCTTTTGTAGGAAACACAGGTATATGACCAACTGGTATCCATCAGTGTTGCCTTATATTGAGGCATATTTTCAAGGAGGTACTCTAACATACATCCAAACACATGCTTTAAAATGTTGCTGGTAAATGTACATATTATTATTAACTTCACAGTTAGGATAATGCTTAGGCATTTTGCTGAACTGGGCCCTAAGTCACATAATCTGTGCGCTTCTTGTTTACTCACTCTCTATTGGACTTGTCCTAAGAAAGTAACTAGCATCTTGGCAAGGAGTTAATGATGAAGTTGTTCTAGACAGAACGTTTCACTGGTGAGAAGTCTTGTGAAATATTTTAGGTTTGCATTTCTTTTTTTTCTGTGCAAAATGTTCTTAACTGTTGGGTTCCATGGACAAATTAATGTAATGCTGGTGTCTGGCACTGGTGCACAGTCTCATTTTCTTCTTGGAATAATGTGATTGATTATTTGTTTATTTTTAATGAAGACCTCTTCAGGATGTATCCCTCTTTTAGATTGTTCTGAGACATTAGGGAATATTTAGGAATATCAATACAATTCCACAATGTTAGCTAGAAACAAGGAAGGCCAGCCTTAACTTTTGCCATTACGTAGTGGTAGAAGTTATGACTTAATGATGTCTTCTTCAGCAAGCTTAAACTATGAAATCAAATCATATGAGTCTTTCTCATTCTTTAATATAGTCTCATATTCTATAATATTCTTTATAGTTGACGTCTTCACAGAATCTTGGTTTTAGATTTAATGGCTTAGCAAACTATAATATAACTAAAATCTATCTACTTGATAGAGTATTCAGAATGATTTATTACTCATATACTGGCTAAAAAAATGTTGCAGGAGCAAATTAATAGAAAATAAATATTTTCGTTGTGATGCGTTGCTTGTACCAAATAAGTTATGTGTGATTAGATCTTTAGAAGTATAAACTAATAAAATGTAAATTGACTGACAGAGTCAGTCAATTTTTCAAAAGTCATATTTGCCCAAAGAATTGCTCTTAAATTTCTGACAGCAGTAAAACCCCAGGTAAAAATATTTTTTTAAAGATACTTTTGTATAATCATATTCAAGGCTTCTTTAGAAAACAATAATTATAACACTATTATCATAAATAGTCTTCCACTAATCAGAAAACAGAATACTTACAGATTATTTTCCATAATGATCATTACAAGTGCAAATTAATTCAGGTCAGTGTGCTGAATATAGAAAATGCGCACAAAGGCAAAAATTGTGCCCTGTCCACTCATGAAAATATCCAGTTTACTAAGACGTATCAGCAGTCTTTATGAACAAGATGAAACAGAACAGATATTGACAACTAAGCAAATCAGCTATATATACTAAATTTATATACCTCAAAGTGTTCTACATCTAAAGCAGAAAAGTATTGATCTTCCTGAAACCTATACTTTGACATTCTTACTTATTATACCTGTATTGAAGCACAAGCCAAATTATTAGCTTAATAAATCTTTGTTCTTCGTAGGCTTTGGAAAAGACTATCATTAGCTAGGTTAATTTTTCATGGTCAGACATTCTAAAGTCAAGAAATATTAAATCTAAGGGTACACGTGATTTTGTATTTCCAACATCCTCCGTATTTTTGTGAGAATGTTGTTTGATTATGTGCATTTGTTTTAAACCTGTTTTTAAAAACCTTTGATGCTCATGATGAAGGAAGCAATCACTAAAATGTCATGGGAAACAGATAACAGAGTAAGGTGCAATATAAGTTTACTAAGAAAAAAAAATGTTAAAGGAGCCTAATACGTGTCTCTGTTAAGATTGCCAATTACCAAATAAATGAACAGTGTAAATGTACTGTAGATTTGACAAATTTTGGCTCAATAAAACACTTGCTGCAGAGCCACTTGAAAATAACTCAGTTACAAAAAAAAAAAAAAAAAAGAGTCTGCTGCCGAGTGGATTAAGGATTTGATGAATACTAGACAGCTGTGTGTTATGTTGCTAGAGGAAATACCAAATGTATGGGAGGTTACCAGCAAAATTCTTCAGAGACTGATAGACAAAACATAGTATTTTAATGCATTTGTAAGACAAAAATAAGTGAATGTTAATGAAAATTTCTGATGACAAAAAGTTTTGGGCCTTAAAACTGTAGAAGGCAATTAGATAACATATAGAAAGAGTTGAATGATCTTAACACAAGCAAAAAAAAAGGCAGATTCTTATGTTCTAAAATGAAAGCTCACAAATTTAGGGATTAGTAATATTTCTCAAAGTTCAGGATCACCGGCTGGCAGCTTCAGAAGAGAAGAAGAAACCTTTATATTATATGAAACTGGAGTAACTGTAAGCCTCCAGGATGATGCAAGAATGCAGAAGATATTTACATCAGAGACTTCCAGAGGAACAGAAGGACTTGTACCAAAGTAAAGATATGCATAAGACTTTTCATAAATTCAAAATATAACAGGTTCAGAGGAGGACCAACTGAGGATTAGAGAAAATGCTTTTCTAATTATGATACCGAAGGATTCTTATAGGTTAGGTTAGTAAAAAGAAACCTGAGAGTCAATAGAATTATTAGTGTCAATAAAAATAGAGGGATC
Source organism: Pterocles gutturalis (assembly GCF_000699245.1). NCBI lineage: Eukaryota > Metazoa > Chordata > Aves > Pterocliformes > Pteroclidae > Pterocles > Pterocles gutturalis. The sequence goes on along the minus strand of NW_010112923.1, from coordinate 46,168 downwards.
AACTCAGACAGTTGTGACATTTTCCTATTCTTATTATTGTCACATAGAGTGAAATAATTTCTAAGAACATGGCATAAATGTCTTATTATTTAACAGACTAAGAAAGTTACCCCTTTTATAAGATTAAAATGCAAAAAAAATGTATAATTCAACTCAGTCAGAAATTCTTCATTCTTTCAAAATTATTGTTATTCAGATAAGCCTATTCATTCCTCAGTCCTAATGCAAAGTTCCATATGCTTAGATCAACGGAAGTAAAGACAAACGTGTGAAGTGCCTCCACTTTCAGCCTTCGTTACAGAGATACATGGTGGACCTTAAGTCTGTGACTCATTTTCTTTTATGGGGTCACCTCTGTGAATATCTTTTTTGACCTGTCAAATTGATTGGGAGAAGGACTGCATTAAGGCTAGTCTCAGCAGGTTAATGTTTCTCTGCAGTGTTTAGAAAGACGTAAACTTTGTTACGGACTGGTGGCTCCAGCCCTTTAAACTGTTCTGATCCCTGGGAAGAAATTTCATCAGCAAGAGCTATCGGCAATCCAGACCAAAATGAAAGCAGTGTTACCTTCAAGACTAAGGAGGTTATTTATTAGTTTTGAATAAGGTAATTAAAATCTAAGATACTTGCAGTTCTGCCTGTGTATTTACAAATGTTGATAAACATCATAAATCAAGAAAGTATGATTCAACTTTAAATCCTAATTGTTAAACTTTAAATGTTAAAGCTCACCTCACAATGTATTGCTATTTTAAGCTGTCAGTACTTGATTATTGGAAGGAGAGTACACCCATCTCCTTGCTACTCTGCAATGCAAATACATTGCAATGACAGCTTGTGTTTCTATGCATTTATTTCAGTTGGGAAGAACTGCTTGGGATTACGAGCCCTCTGATTTGTCTGATTTACGTAAATACTGTGAGCATCCATTCTGTTCTCAGAAGTCAACTCATAAGCAAGAAATCTAACATACTCTGTTATGAGCTGAGATTTTTTTCTTCCTTACTACTAAAAGATAACTTTAACTATAGCTAGATTGTAGTTTTATGAAACTTGATAACAGATCTTCTGGTATTTCTCAAGAGGATGTGTCTTAATTCAGTGAAATTAAGTTGCTTCATGAGCTGGAATGTGATGGCTCCAATTTAGCATAAAGTAATTTGACCCTTGAAGGATTAATAGAGCACCATTCAGAGCTGAGCAAACTACGAACAAACAAATCTAACTGCACAGCAAATATCTCTGAAGAATTATAAGAAACTCTTCAGAAAGAGGCCATTAAGAGTGACAGACAATGGCTGGTCAAAATACATCTTCCAGGTTCACTCAAGCTATTATTTTTCAATTTTTTTTGTAAACACCAATAATATTCTCATATATCATATGCTTATTTTTCTACATTGTTTGTTGATTTGGGAAGATACACTGCCCCCTCAAAAAAACAACATGTATGAGGAACAAGGTGAATAGCTGTGATTCCTTTTATAATTTTTCCATGAAAAATAAAGAAACCACTTTTAAATGCAATGTTGTGTATCAGTGAAAACATCCTATGATAAGATTACAGGTATGTTCTGTGTTGTTGTTTAACCCAGCAGGCAGTAAACACCACACAGGTGTTCCCTCACTCCCTCATGGTGGGATGAGGGAGAGAATTGGAAAATGGTAGAACTTGTGGGTTGAAATAAAGATAGTTTAATAGGACAGAAAAGGAAGGCAAAACAATAATAATTATAAGAGAATATACAAAACAAATGATGCACAATGCAATTTCTTACCAGCTGCTGACTGATGCCCAGCCAGTCCCCCAGGAGCTGCACCATCCCCCAACCAGCTTATTGGTCAGCATGTTCAGCATGATATCATATGGTATCGGATATTCCTTTTGTCAGTTTGGGTCAGCTGTCCTGGCTGTGTCCCCTCCCAACTTCTTGTGCACCCCAACCTACTCCCTGTCAGGGCAGTATGAGAAGTTGAAAAATCCTCAACTTAGTGAAGAACTGATCAGCAACAACTAAAACATCAGTGTTTTATCAACATTATTCTCATCCTAAATCCAAAATACAGTACCAGCTACTAGGAAGAAAATCAACTCTATTCCAGCTGAAACCAAGACAAAAACCTCTTTCTCTTTGCCTGTAACAACAAAAACAACAACAAAAAAACAGGCAGAAATTTTACATGCTAGGTTTCTGACTCAGATTTTTTCTTTAGAAGGATATTTTTGTTGAGTTGCAAATTGTTCCATGTATGTCTGTTTAAAATTCTTTACTTCCTGATGAATTCTTCTTGTCTATAAGAGAATGGTTAAGCTTTCAGCAGACTGCATCAGCAGGTTGTAAATGGCATTCTTTTCTGTCACCAGTGAATTCTGAGAATTTTTCTTCAATTTTAGTGGGGTAAACAAGGAAAAGTCAGTAGATTTTAATTTTATTTTCTTTCCCTGTTTTGCAGACAAAACTTAAAATCAATTGCATACATGGTCCTAATTAGCACAAGGTCTAGGGCAGAAGAAAATAAGTATTTGATGTCTAAATTAATCATCAGGGCAACACAGACACCTAGGGTTTAGTACTTTTCATTTGAATTTGCTGAATTACAGACCCATGTACACTTTTTCTAAGATGGGTATATGTTATGTGGATATTATTAAACAGGAGAGTGTTGCTGCAGAAAGAAATTTGTCTTGCTTAAAAAAAAATAGAAAAATAAAAATAGAAAAATAAAAAAAAGGAAAAATATTGTTACTTTACTGAGACCTATTCAGAGTCAAGCTGAACTTGCGTTCCAGCCATCAATACTGATTTTTTTGTTCTTATAACTAGTCTGCTGCTCAATAAATAGGAATAATGACCCTGGAAGGGTCCCATCTCCCATGACAGCAGACTTTACAATAGAATGCAGGCTTACGAAACTGAAGCTATACAATATGAACGTTTAATATGTTTAATAATAATAACAACAGTTCTATTTTCCTTAATTCTAAAGTAATATTTATACTAAGAATTTATTTCAAAAAGGACGACTGTCTATTAGCTACCGTGGGATCAAATATGCTAATATTACAATTTAAGGATTAAGTTTACTATTTACCTGCACTGCAAGTCTGCTTCTTTAATCAGAACCACTATGTTTGCATTGGCATAAATTTTCCCACCCCAGCTAATAATTTACCAGAAAACATCCTATCTGGAGTTACTCTTTATCAGGATAAATAATCTGATGTCCACAGTGAGGCTATATGCTGTCGTTACGGTATTTTCCAACAAGTAATTTGAAGGGTCAGTCTTTGTGACGTTTGATGATCATACCTAAGCATTATTTACCTATGGATGAACTCTGACCTCTGTTTCCAAAATTAAACCTGTGTATTGTGAAAGACCTCTGTATCATGAGTATACATTAAAGATTATTAATTTCATTTTAATGAGTACTGTTGTTTGGATATTAACCGAGTACATTTTAACTTTTTAATTTGAGTTTGGGGAAGTTTCATGCTTCATTTGTTTCCAGAAGCAGGGAAAAATAAGTGCCCATGAATCTTATTTGAGGTATCACTGAAGAAGAAAAAAACAGATTATGCCATGTCCGTTCCTCTTTCTCTCAAAATATTCAATACACTTATTAAATATAATTATGTGAAAGTTTGGGTTTTTTACCGGACAGGTTGGGACAAAAGAGACATCTCTGCAACCCAGCCACTCATTTTGGATTATCACTCAAAATAAAAGTAGTTAAAATCAAAATTGTAGATGCATGTTTTATTAATGTAATAATGATTTAAAGACTTTTTGTTATTCTGTGATTCTGTGATTCTAAAGGGATCATTAGAAACAATAAGCAAAACTTTTCAAACTTCTAAGACTTAATCTGCTGAACACTTCAGGTAATGGAAAAATACAACCAAAAACTAAGTGGTGCAAAGTTTTCCAGGCCTTAATCCTCCTGCTGGCCTATCATCAGCTGTTCGAATACATGAATGGATGGTTCTGGCTGAAGAGTGAGCAATTTTTGAAACAACGTGTCGTGATATACTGACCTCAAGACTCTGTAAAACTTCAGAAATAAAAAAAAAAAGAAAAAGTTTTAATTCACCGACCAAATGCGCAAGGCTAGTAAAAGATGGAAACTACCTTTCTCCTGGGAGGGTGAAGTCTTGTCTTTGCAACAGCTTGTCAGAACTACTGCAAGTTTTGAGATAAAATATTCCTTTTAATAAGTGCCTGTCAGGTTGTTAAAAAATAAACAGAAAGTTACCCAGATAGTCTTATTAATCTTTTCAGTTATCCAGATATTCTCAACCTCTGTTAATGCTGTAGATTGCCAGAGATCACCTTTCCAGAAGGTAAAGAGCTCAGATCAAGGTATATGACACAACAAATACTACTTACACTTTGCTAATCCTCTGTAATGAAGTGTACTTCTTCCAAAGCTGCCATCATGCTGATAATTAAGTCATCCATCCTTCACTGTATGCATTTTATACTGCAAAGAAACATTTATCAGGGTGCTTCAGGAACCTGTATCCTTTACAAAAGTTAGCTCTATACAGTTTTTTACACGTTTACTATTTTACTTTCATTGGAAAATTTGAGCAGCATTTTCTGTAATATTTGAACTCCTAGCACAGTAGGAGTGTTTCAAAGTTGTATACTTAAACTGACAGAGAAACAGAGATGAACACTGGGCAGGATTCATTACTGTGCTATCGATGGGAAATGACTTTTCTTTAGGAAATCAGCTCTAATCAGTGTCCTCAGAAGTCATGTAAATTCCCACAAGCACTACATACTGGCACTGCAACAATCAACATCCAACAAGAGTGCCTTGTTTACACTTTTTGTGCTGCCAGTGGTTGTCCTAACCTGCTACTGCTTTGACAATAGGGAGAAGCACACATCTTTAGTCTGCTGTGCTCCCTTGGCACAAGTCAAGACTGGCTTGTATAGAATGAACACGAATATATGCTCAAGATTTAAGCAGACTTCCAGGACAGATTTCAGTTGATGTATTTATTTTCTTATATGTGTATGCTCCCTGAAAACTTGAGTGGGTCAGCTGCACGGCATTGCTTGGGCTGCAAATTAACTGATTCTCTCCAGCTTGTCATAGAAGTTAGAATCCTAAATTGTATATATCCAAATCATAATATTCTAAATGCAAGTTTTGCAATTGATGTAAAACTAAGCAAGAACACAACAGTTCTTATAATTGCGTCTGTAGGTTTGTTCCTTTTGTGAGATGAACAGTAGCATTTTCCCCAGCTCTAGGTTTCAGGCAGAACTTATTGAGACAGAGAAGGCAAGACTGACACACATCACAGTGACACACATGTTCAAGACAATGTCTTTGTCAGAACAAAATGGTCACAATCTCTTTGCAAAAAGAAGGTGAACCGATGAAAAAGCATCTGAGGCAGCACTGTATTCCAAGAGCCATTAAGAACGACAGAGGTTAGAAAGCAAACTGCGAATATTTGTGAAGCCTTTCCAACTGAGAGGCCAGTTTGCTGTTGTCCAAGACTTTCTGAAGCATTCCCATTTTTTTAGCATCACTCCTCTTTCTTGATCCATGGAGCACAGCCTTCTGTCTCCCTCCCGCCTATCAGCTGTGGCAAGTTGAGGAGACAGCCCTGTGTCTGCCTTTAGTCACAAAAAGTAACACTTAAGAATGAGTATCATTGGAACATGATGGCATTCCGCCTTGTATTGTGTGATTTCTCCTTTCACAAAAATATCAAAGGAAATAACAAGCTTGTGTCCTCTGAGACACCACATCTTTGAATGACTGCAGAAAAGGACCAGTTGTCCAGCAACATCTTCTGAAGTGGTACATAAGAGTTACTTTTTATTACTGGTTATTCTATTCACTGCAGTCATGTCATACAGTTACATAGAAAGTTTCAATGACCTGCTATACAGGCAGGAAGAACATTTCTCTTCCAGTGCTATCTGTTATTACTGCTGGAGGATTACCAGCTGCTGTACAGGAAGTATTTCTGGCATCCAAGGGCACAAAGGATGTCAAATAAGAGGGCTTATCTGCCATTATTTTATTAAGAAGCATTAATTTGGCAAATTATTTTGTCCAGAACAGGTCTTCTTAGTAAGCCTTCCACAGGCTTCTAAAAGTTTGTTTTCAGCTGACCCTGCAAAGCCATACAAGAAATCCCTTATAATATGAGCTTCTGTGGATTCCCCATGGTTTTTCACCTAACAAGAGAGGCAGAGGTCTCATAAAGGTAGGAAGACAACTTACAGCTTTTCTATGACCTTTGGGTCACTAGATGAAACTTGAAGAGGTGGCCAAACTTCACATGTGGTCGTTAGCCTGCCAATGTCAGCATTCTCTGCAGTTTGGGTTGTAAGGAAGAAAAAGATATTCATCATTACTGTTCCCAGACTGCAGGACCATTTTTTAATGTAACTTGCCAGTATGAAGTGCTTTCCAGTTTTACAGTCTGGAGTAAATTCTAATTGATTTGTAAAAGCACGTTAAGAAAAAATTAGATCACACCAGCTAAATATATATATATTTTTTTTGCTGAAGGTTTTTCTTTCTATATCAGGTCCATGAAAATATGGCTATGTCAAGGGAAGTCTTGTCTGTCATACCATCTTATCCAGTATCTTCTTAGTTATGGCTTTGTCTGTACTACATCAGGCTTGGAATACTGTCGCAGATGAAATCTCTCACATGGCTGCAATTTAGCAGTGATATGAGTTTTATTGGGGGGAGAGAGGGGAAGGCAAGACAAGGGTTGTGTAAAACAGTGACAGCTACAGATTCAAGTTATAAGAATCACGCTAACTTACAAAGTATTCTAAAGATTATATGCACATATATGTACTTACGAGGCATACAAAACAGAATCAAACAGACAGACAAATAGACAAATAATTGCACAATATATGGATGCAGTAAAATATATAAGCAGGGGGTGCTAGTGAATTAAAAGGTTCTCTCTTCTCCCTCTGTAAGAGAGGCAGGTAGAGGAGACTAGCTTATTCTTAAAAGTTTCCCCTTTCCTTCTAGGGTTGGAGTAGATACTCACAATGCCTTGGCATTCCTCAATGGGTGATTGTCGAGCCTCGAGAGGTAGAACTTCACCCAGGCCTGGTGTGGCCTCCACCAGCAAGTGGTCCTGAGAGGTGTCCCAGCTCAGGGGAGATGCTGGACCCAGCCTGCTTCGATCCAGGAGAGCTCAAAGTGTCTCTCTACGGGGTCGCTATTTATAGGGTCAGAGATAATTGACTTTTGTCAAGTTATTTACCACTTTGGCCCATCTTGGACAGTATTATGTTCTGGTGTGTTGTGCTAACTCTCACGGTGTACCTTCCTTAGCTGCAGATAAGAGATGATTTATATTATTTGGAACGAACACCAGACACACTGAAGGCTGCTCACTACTCCAAGACACCACTAACAAGGGGAAAACAAGAATCAAAGACACCAGGGAGGCATCTCAGCCTTGAGTTACCGGCTTCACAACACATTCCTGTCTGGTCTGTGGCCTTGGAGGGGGAGAAACTCATACCAGGCGCTGAATGTCCAAGAAGAGAGGGGGGGGGGTTGCACCACCAAAAATACCAACTATACAACGACTGTATCTTGTCACGTGCTTTGTTGCAAACTGAAGGAATGAGAACACAGAAAGAGCTGTTCTATTACAAAATAATTCATTTAAAAGAAGACATTACATTTGCCAGTGGCAGCTTTTTTCTATGAAGTACACAGTTTCATATAATTTTCAAACTGTTGGTGTTTCTTTTGTCAGAGTGGTCTTTAATGGTGGCTATTTTAAAAAACAGAGATTCCTGATAGCCAATACTTTTTGATGCTTACAACTTATCTCTTCCGAGTGGATAACCAAGGGCAGGCATCGTGTGAGAGACTGTCACAGTTTAGGGGTGAAGCACTCCTGACTTCTTGTTCTGCCTTCTTTGCCTCTGGGCCAAACATTTTATGTCTCTGCAGATGTGCACTAAAAGTATTATCTTAAAAAAAAATTCTTCAAATTTTGGACTTATAGAAGGAATGTAGAAGAAATTATGTCCAGTTAATTCTAAGTAGCCACAGAAATAATGGATGTACAGGGGAAATTGGGTAAAACATCATAAAACTTGGAAAGAACAATTATTGCTTATCACAGTTATTTTCCTTTATAAATACAGAAATGAAAGAAGAATTTCAAGATACATCTTTTATGATAAACATTTGGCATCATGTTTTCATACTTTTCCTGTTTATTGTTGTTTTATTACAAGACTTCTGAAGAGTGTGGATAAATGGGTGTTACATAAAATGACAGAAGATACTGCCTACAAACATACCCACTCATTGGTGGCTCCATTTAAATTTTTTCTGTGAACACTGAAACTGAATAATTTTGTTTTCCTATATCACAGGAACTCAATGAAGAGAGGAAACAGGTGAATCTGAAATAGCAGTTTCTACTGGTTGCCTGACTTGCACCTAAAAATAAGCAGCATGTTTATGTAAGGATAAAAAAGCTTTCCACATACTAAATTGTGTATTTCTCTGATGATTTTTATATTATTGTGTGTGCCAGCAGAAATGAGACTTGTAAAGGATCTTTAGGCAGTAAGAAAGTAAACCTTACTAAGGGATCATCAAAACTGGTCAAAATAATTTTGATTTCAATTTTGAAGAAAAATTGATTTTTTAAGTACATTAAATTTATCGTAGAAAACAGGGAGAACTCAGCTGAATTAAAACAGACAAACAACACAGAAAGTAAAGTCTTCGTTTAAAAACAAAACCAGAGGAACTCAGGTGTTTTTCCAGACTAAGGACTGGAAAAAAGTCTTGTGTAAAATCATCACGGAGGTAACTGAAGGAGTGAATGAAGTTATACTTAGTTTATAACTCTTACAGTGGGGTGGGGTTTTTTTTGTTTTGTTTTGTTTTTCTTACTTGAAGGCAAAATATCCAAGACAACACAATATAAAAGCTTCAAATGAATCTGAATACTTACCTTATAGTAATTACTAAATTGCAAGAACTGTGAACTTGAGAGAGACACTATCTGTGCATAAATTGGGGCATCTGCTGGGAAGCTTATCTCCCCCTACTTTTCACATATTATTCTATGCAGAACTTCATGTTTCCCTGGTCTTGTGAAACCACTGACAAATCCATCAGTATCATGTATAGTATTCACAACTATAAGTGTGAGTACCTCTGTCCTCCCAGCATCTCTACTGTGGCAAAATTGTTTAGCATTTTTTAACCTCTATTAAAGCGCACTGGAAAACAGAGTAGAAAATTGTGCTTTACTATTCATCAGATTTTAGTATGAGACTGAGGTTTCAAGGATAAATAAATTATACACTCAATCCCTGTCACACGGAAACTGAGGTGTCATTGAACTAATGGGTATCTTCAGAAAATAACTGTCAATTAGATATGTTATTTTAGGACAGTAATAGAAGTAATTATCTTTTGTGCCAGGAGAGAAAGAATTATCACTGAGAGGCCATGATGAGTCCATAGAATCAAGTCAATAAAGGAAATTTTCGACAGTTACTTGACCTGATTACAAAAGATGATGTTATAGCAAATGTCATACAGCAGCATGCAGTACAAAATAAACCAACAGCATCAACAGGTTGTATCTCATTCAGAGTAAAAAGGATGCTGGCAGCTATAATTACATTGATGTGATTTGGGGGAATAATATGAACAACTACCGTAAGAACAGTTTTCCAGTGTAGTAATGGGACATGGCATTTATGAAAAACCTTGACCTATGAACTGTTGCAGTGTCCTTAGAAGATAGGCTTGGAAGGGAAGACTAAATGAGAATTTGGATATGAGAAGTTTGATTTCCATTGGCCATCATTATCCCAAAGCGACTCACCCCGGTCAGAGCCGGCGTACAGAACATGAATCTATTCCACTGGAGAACTTCAGTGTGTGTTTATTGACATATGGGTTGACATAAGCATATTTAACTCAGTAAACAGGATAAAAGTCAATAAGTACACTTACTGTCACTAAGTTTTTTGGTGGGTGTTTGTGTAAGGTGGGATAGTTGTTTCATTTCTGACTGAGTCAGAGTTGTTAGTAATGCAGGTTATCTTGACAGTGACATCTGTTTTATCACAACAGTGTTTGCCTCACCAAACAGACTAACTAGTCCTCCGTTTTGACAGTCTTATAAACCAACTTCCTCAACTTGTTAGAGGTAAATAGGCTTGTAGTGTGGAATGAAGAAAGGAAGAGAAAACGACTGAGCATGACTGATCTTTCTGAGTGGTCTCAAAGCAGAGAGCGCACACAGATGAGCAAAATGGTCTCTCTTAGCGAAATCACGTTTTTTTCAGGATCAGGAAAAATGTCCATGGCAATAATGAGAGAGATCATGCACCTCTAATAGTGATGGAAGTCCAACAAATGTGTGCTCCTTTTCTCTTCCATTTTTTTCACATTTTTTTTCTTTTTTAAATTCCTGTCAAATGCTGTCTGTTATGGATGCGCTTTACTTCAGTCATCTCCAACGGCTAGTTTTGCAGTTGGTATAATCAGTCAGAAGTGAGCGAGAGGTGGTTAGCCTGTGAGAGCCGGGAAGGCCCTTTGTTACATAGGAAATCTGGAGAGACTGATCTTCTGAATTCCTGAGGGAGTTTGTGACATGAAGAAATCCATGCACTAAAATTAAAACTGTAACAATAATCTTCTGTGTAGAAAGGGCTCTCTTTCAGACAAGTAGTGGGTAGGATTTTCTAGCTTGCACAAGTATTGTACCTAGATTTTATGAAAGTTTTTCCAGTTGACCTGCAAGGGGAGAAGAATGAGTGGGGTGGCTGTGAAGATGGGCATCCCATGAAAAGGAGGTGGGAAGCACCCTTTGAGTACTCACTCACCTCCAAGGTAAATGAGCAGAAGGGTGGTTTGAGGTGAGGGGGAAAGGCATGGGAATGTCAGAGTAGGGTACAGAGGATATCAGATAAAAGTGTCAAAAGGTTTTTAATTAGTGTTTTCGTTTTGCTTCTTCCCTCCCCACATTGCTAACAGAGGCAGCCAACAGACACAGCAATTTGTGCAACATTTCTTCTATCCTGCTTTGAAGCAGATCTTCCAAATCAACTAAGAAAGTCATTGGAGACTGTTGGGGCACTCCTGAGAACTCTTTGAGGAACTCCAGGGCACCTGCTGCTGCCAGAAGAGGTGAGAAGTACAGGACATCTTGACTTCTAGCAAGCTGTTCTTCCATGTGGGCACCAATGATACTGCCAGAGGCAACCTGGAGTGTGTCAAAAATTACTATAGATGTCTGGTGGTGGCAGTCAGAGGAATGGAGACCCACCTGGTGTTTTCCTCAGTCCTGCTGGTGAGGGGAAAGGATGTAAGGAGGAGGGCACTGGTACTGTGTATCAACAGCTGGTTTCAGAGTTGGTGTCAGCAACATGATTTTAGTTTCTATGATTACGGGAGCTTGTTCAAAGATTAACATCCACTTGGGAGAGATGGGATTCATCTCACTAAGCAGGGCAAAGTTATTCTTTCCAGGAAGACTGAGTCAGTAAAAAAGGCTTTGAATTAGAATTCACATGGGAGAGATAAAGTTAACAGCTGTGAGGGAGTGACAAACCCAGTTGACAAGCAAAGGGCCTGGGGTGTGGTGAACAAAAGGGAATACAAAATCAATAAAACAAGTCTTAAGCAGAGTCACCTCAAGCACTTGCATGTAAGCAAGGAAGAGCCTACAAAGCATAGCTATGGGGAAAAAAAATCAGAGCTTTTCTAGGAAGTCATCATGCCAGAGTGCCTCTCTGAAGTGCCTGTGCAGCAATGTATGCAGCATGGAGAACAAACATGAGAAATTAGACATCTTTGTTTATTTGAAAGGCTATGATTCTGTCGGGATCACAGAGGTTTGGTGGAACATCTCGCATTACTGGAATGCTGCAGTGGAGAGTTTTAGGCTCTTTAGGAAGAATGGGGCAAGAAGACGAGGAGGGGAAGTTGTCCTTTATGTAAAAAAGCAGTTGGATTACACGGGGTTCTGCCTAAGGATGGATAATGAACCAACTGAGAGCTTATGGGTAAGGATTAAGGAGCCGACCAGTATAAGTGACATAGTGGATGTCTGCTATAGGCCACCTATCAGGAAGAACAAAGAGATGACACCACGTTCACAGGCCATGCTTCTCATGAGTGATTTCAACTACCCTGATATCAGTTGGAGAAACAACACAGCAGGAAATCAGAACTCCATGAGGTTCCTGGAGACCATCAATGACAGCTTCCTAACCCAAACGATAGAGGAGGCAATGAGAAGAGGTGCTCTGTTGGACCTTGTATTCACAAACAAGGAAGGACTCGCTGAGGGTTTGAAGGTCAAAGGCAGCCTTGACTGCTGTGACCATGAGATTGTGGAATTCAGGATCCTGAGAGGAGGGAGCAAGGCAAAAAGAAAAACTGAAGCCCTGGACTTCAGGAGAGCAGTCTTTGGCCTCTTCAAGGACCTGCTTGGAAAAAAACCTATGGGAAATGGTTGTGGAGAGGAGTCCAGCAGAGCTCATTGATTTTTCAAGGGTCATGTACCACAAGCTCAGGAATGGCTCACCCCCATATTTAGCAAATCAAGCAAAGGTGACAGAAGGATGCGTGGATGGACAAGGAGCTCAAAGAAAACAGATAAAGGAAGGGAAGTGACCTGGGAGGTATACAGAGTGACTATCCGAGTGTGTAGGTGTGCAGCTAGAAAGGACAAAGCCTATCTGCAGTAAAATCTGATGAGAGACATGAGGGACAGGAAAGATTTCTACAGGTACATCAGCAGCAAATGTTTTTGCTTACAAACAACCTTCTCTTTGAGGTGCCAAAGACACACAATCCTTCTGCAAACTGTTTTAACAGCTCTGCAGTTAAAACCTGTCTGTAGAAAACTCCCCACCCTCATCTTCCTTTTGTCTTTGGAAAGGTCTTCTTTGTAGCAAAGTTCTGCATTTCCTAGTCAGGAAAACTGCAGTTTTCCAAGTATTAGTAGGGAAAAAAAGGTTTCCAATTATTAATAATGCTATGTCATCGAAATTAATGCTTTAAGGTTGACAGTAATCCTATTACCATTTTACTGACTCCATCTGGCATTAGTTCAGGTCCACAGGCCGCCCACTTCCATTGGTCTTTCAAATTTCTAATATGGTGTGGGGTTTAGTTCAAAGTCTTTTAAAGCATGCTTTGACAATCAAACAATGCTTAATTTACCTGTAAGTTTTCATAAAACTCTATTTTTGTAATCATGGTTCTTTCTAGGTCACAGAGTTACAGCAACTTTAACACTGGTAAATCAAACTCTGTCTTCAGTTCACCATTGTAATTGAAGCTTTATCCCTTGATGTAAAAAGTTAGACAGGTCTCATCCTTGAATCCATGTATTGATGATTATGAGCAATACATAAGCGGGAAAAAGGTTAAAGAGGACACCAGGGACAATCTTCCTTAGATTTTTTTTTTATATACATGAGATTCAAATCAGCAGGTGTGTTTCCTTGATCTGACGAATTGTCTTCTGAAGAACTAAATCTAAAATATTCAGTGGACCTCATCTGATACTGAACTTATTTTTGGTCATACAAACAAAATGCAAACACATACTCTGATGCCTTGAAAATTAAAGTGACCTTCAGATGTATATTCCTGTTTTAATTTTTGAAAGATTTGTGTGTTTCACAAGTTGGGAAGCATAGTGACATGGAGTCTGGTAAAAACCCAGTATATCTTTTAAACTTTTATTAGTAACACATGTTGGAAGTAAGTAATTCTGGCTTTGGATTGTCGTTTCTTGTCTGGGTTTTTTTGACTCTCCATCTATTTAAATTCCTACTAGACAGCAGCTAGAAATATTTGATATCTTTTCAGTGAGTAGTTTTGAGGGCTTTTTTTCTTCTTCTTCACTACACAAGAGCTTATTTGTGTCTCTGGAGTGTCTTGAAGTTGTAGTGTCAGCAATATAGGATACTAAAGCAATCAGAGCTTGATAGAAACTTGAAAATAGGTATTCATATTATTCAAATAGGAATTCTATCACCAGAAGTAACAGAGAGGAGGTACATGTCAGTAAAAGGATGGAGGAAATACAAGAGTTTGACTCTACCCAGGTCCCGCTTTTTCTGAGAAGACAGCATTATTCCTTGCTTACATGCAATATTCGTGGAATTTAGTATACCTAGATGATAAGCAAAACTGAAAATAAGCAACAACTGAAAGACGTGGTTGGCAAGGATGAGTCACTGATCACTACTATGATGCATCTGCAGAAGAGAATTTGCTCTTGCCAAACGCCCTCAGCAAACACTGAGAAACAATGTTGGAAGTGCAAAGGCACTGACTTCAAGCATTTACTGTGAGCTCAGCAGGTGTTTCTCTGAGGATGATCATGTAATGAACATAGTCAAACACCACAGAAGTCAAGTTCACATTCCCTTTTCATGCATACCCAGAAATCAGACCTGCAGCAGAAGCTGCCCACTTCTAATGCCCTCTGTTTTTGTATGTGTGAGGGAAGATGCACGAGTTGAGCCTGTGCATTGTTTCTTGGGATTCCATAACCATGGAAAGCCCTTTACAGCAATTTAGCAGCCTGCTATGTTCTTCCTTTCTTCCTTCAGAAGTTGACACAAGTACCAAAGTAGGAATATATTAAGAGAAGAAAACTCTTCCCCTTCTCACTCCAAAAATGTTCTACCTTTGTATATGGCATTACGGTGTGTACTGATCTTTACTTCCTGAATTGAGGCTAGGACACTGAACAGAGATATGCCATTTCACAGCTCAGCTTCCTTAGGCAATATCTTTGGTTCAACTTTAAAGCTGGTTTTTTTTCTGCCATAAGGCAGAGAAGCTATTAATAATCTAACTGAAAGAAAAAAATTCAATCAACTATGAGATGCTATTAGACATCAGAGAATCTGTCCACAATCTAGGAAATGAAGTTTAATTGATTCTTCCATGTACACAACTGCTAGTTTCACTAATAAAAATTATGAGACCTTTCAACCTCAATTCCAATTGTTGCATCCAGAAATATTGTGACTTCAGAAAAACTCCTGAAACAACAAAAAAACCTCCTTCTCAATTCCTTGCTGTACAGCAGGTCCCTTAGGTCGTACTTGTGATCAAAAAGAACCCAGATATGCCACCTTTAGTTCTACAAGCATGGTAGACATAACAAAGCAGTAGGACTTAGCTTCCATGAAGAGTCAGAGAGAGGAAAATATTGCCCTTGTGCTGACAGCAATATGTTGGCACTGAAAAATCTGTAGTCAGCTGTGAAACATTGTGATGTCAATTACAGTTTGAAAGTGATTTTTTTTTTTTTTGGCTCAGAAATACAATAACATGCATAATCAATGCTATACTATATGTACCTTTACAAGTGTACTTACTATCATAAAGGAGTGAGAAGAGATAGCTCCTTCAAGTCCACATATGTGATTGCCTTTAGAAAGGAAGAGTAATTCTTCACAGCTGCCACCTTGAATTTTCTGGAAAGAAGAATGACAAGAACTGCTTTATGATCCATTTCCTTGCCATCCAGAACATTCTTGACAGCCTGAGCTATGTCACATAACATTGTTATTTCTTTCTTGTACCACCACAGACTTTTCATGTCTAGCATTTTATCTATATCCCTCATTGTATGTGTGGTGTTCCTGAGGACTTGAAGAACACAAAAGTAATTCCTGTGTTCAAGAAAGTCAAGAAGGAGCATCCAGGGAATTACTGGGCAGTATGCCTCTCCTCAGTCCCTAGGAAGGTGATGTAGCAAATAATCCTGATGGACACCAAGTTGACCTTGCAGCAAAGAAGGCCAGCAGCCTCCTGGGTTATGATAAGAAGATCATTGCATGCAGATCAAGGGACTTGATTCCTACCCTTTGCTCTGCCTGGTAAGACACATCCAGGTCCTGTGTTCAAATCTGGGTTCTCCACTACAAGTGAGACATGAACATACTGGGGTTGGTTCAGCGGAGGGTCACAAAGATGGTGAAAGGACTGGAGCATCTGTCATGTGAGGAGAGGATGAGAGCACTGGGAGTGTTAGTCGGGAGAGGAAAGGGCTCAGGGGGATCTTATCTGTGTGTATAAATATCAGATTGGGAGAACCAGACTCTTCTAAGTTGTGTCTAGTGACATGGTGAAAGGTAATAGGCATAAACTGAAAAAAAAAGTAATTCCCCTTAAACGTAAGAAAACTTATTTACTGTGATGGTAGAGTCAAACTCTGGCACATGTTTCCCAGATAAGCTCTGGAACCTCCATCCTTGGGCATATGCCTGGACATATCCCTTCCTGAGCAACGTGCTGTAGCTGACCCTGCTCTGAGCAGGGCTGGGACTGGACTATCCCTTGAGGTGAGGTACAGCACTGTGGTGCTGTAAATCTGTGATACTTGTGTGTGTGTCCACGTGTGTGCATGTGTGTTTCTATATGTACACATATTCTCAAAAGAATCGCAGCCTTATTGGAAAAGTCAATAGTTCTGAAGGGCAAAACAAATTCTGGCTGAAGTGCTATATATCAAAACTGCCCTGAAACAGGCCAGCAAATACTCTGGGACTGGCAATGGAGTAAGCAGGAGCTTTTAAGTTTAGTTGAAAAGAATGATAAAAGCAAAGCGCTGAAACGTAAAAGGTTAAGGGCAGCTGCCTTTGAAGAGTTTAGTGCACTGCCTGCTGGTCTGGTTTAAGCAAATCAGAAGCGTAGGTGTTTCCTTATCTGGAATGTTAATGAGGCAGAAGTTGAGCGCTTCGCTAAGCAGAATTGTGGCCTGCATGATAATTTGTCAGCCTCTGACAGTGGTTATGCTGCTTCAGAAGATTCTGTGACATCCTCAAATTCAAAATTATGTGAGGATGACAATTCAGACACTGAGGAAGCCAGTGGGTTTTCAACTGACTTTAAATAGTCATGAGACAATGTGAGCTTTAAGTTTATCACACTCATAAATTTAGTTTATTTCTTTTATTTTTTTTTTAAGAAAATGTCATTGTAAGATGTCAGCAATAATATAAAAGAGTTAAAAGAGTGACAGACAGGTTTTATGGTATGGCTTTTATGGAACAGTTTATAAAAAACCTACATTTTTTTCTGATGCAGATGGTAGCAAAATGTTCTAAATCCACTACCACACTTGGTTTTCCTAGAGAACATTGTCTTCTTGAACAGCTGGAGAACAAAAACAAAGTGCCCATAAGTATAACGAAAATTTGTGGTTTGTTTTAAATCTTCTTTGTCAGCCTTCAGTTTACAAGCAGCTACCTAACATACCTGCTATGACTGCCAGAGCTCAAGCACTAGATAGATAAATTGAAAGGTCTTTCATACTTGCCGACAGATAGCACACTCAGCCCATAGATCATAGTCAACTTTTGACTTTGAAGGGAAGCTTTATGGAAATATGGTGGGTGCTTTTATCTTCAGATATTCTGACCTCTTATTTGGAAAATCTTTTTCTTTCAGGAATAGTTAGATTTTGATGGTACTCGAGAATGTGTACTTCCTCCTCCTCTCACCTGGAAGCCCTCGAATGAGACAGAAACATATTCAGCACATGTGAAATCTGCACTGAAGGAGGAGTTGGCTCTTTCTAGTCTGGAACAAGCTTTGCTGCTAGAAAAAGTGTGGGTGAAGAGAGCATGGAGGGGGATTGGATATTGTTTTTCTAGAGGTGTTAGTGCTCACTTAAACCAATCAAGTTGGAGTCAGTGTCACATCGAGAATAAGACAATTAAAGTCAACCACGAGTTTAGTGACGAGTGAGCACTTTGTCAGATTCAGTGTTTAATCTGTAAACCTAGGAAAGCAACTCTACAGAGTTTTCCCAAAATGATCCTGAAAAGCCATTAATGCAGCACGAAATATAAGAGGATTAGTCTGGTTTTGAATATTCTAATCTTTCCATATCCAAACTGCAAACAAAAAGTAGGAAAGGGAATTTTCATTTTGTTTGTACAACAAAAAATGTAAAGTGCATGTATGCATAACCTCTGCCTGGACTGTCTTCTCAGATTAGATATTTTTGGAAAGGGGCGGGTGTAGTGTCAAATTTCTGCACTGCACCAAAAGCGTTTTTTGGGGGGGTGGCTAAAATTACAAACATTATAAAAAAGTATGAAATGCGCAGATCATAATGGAAATGGAATGATGTTGACAAGGAAGGAAGGGAGAGACTGAGATAGAAAGGAAAAAAACATGCAAGCAAAAAGTAAAAGAGAACTAAAGAACAAGAAAGAAAGGAACATCTGACCCCTCAATGACCAATAACTTCCTTGTCTGATACTCACCTGGAATCTGGTAACCCAGATTCAGAACATTGGCCTGAACTGCATGAAGTTGGGACTATTTTCATGAACAGATTTTAGACTTGTACAGCTGCCTCTGCTGGGGTACGATGTGAGCTAACTTTAATTTTATTTTTTTTTGTTTATATGATGTAGAGTCATCCCCCAGCTCAACTAGTGTAGAAGACTACCTCTGAAAGGCATAACAGTATTTTTACAGCAATGCTTAGTTCAATTGGACAGTTCCAATATTGAATATAGCTAAATATGGACAGTCCATTTCATTTGCAATTCCTCTGAATAATGTGAAATTCTCATGTGATATCTAGTCTCCTTCCTTGCTCATTTAGAGCTGATGTTTTGTGGGCAGAGACTTATAATCAGTGAAAGTTATTCAGATCATAGAAAGTACACGCATGTTAAAAATGAACATCTCCTGCTCACTCACTAGTGCTTGTGACAAAGAGCCAGAACAGATTACTGTCATCAGGACATACATGTATCAACTGTGAAGTCACTGGTAAGAAAAGAATGCCTTCTTGATTTTTTTTTTCCCAGTCAGTAAGGCAATATTTAAAAATGCCCAGGAAAATGTTATTATGGAAAGAAAAAAATCCTATGGAGAAAGACCGTGCAATGTCCTAATTATTTGGTTTTTGTTTTGACTTAGACATTTATATCTTCAGTGACCTATGTCGTCTGTTTCACTGCTTCAGTTGGATGTCACTCAGCTAATCTCAGTGTTATCCAGAGCCCGCTGAGGAGTTTTGCAGTATTATTAACTTCGTTTTCAGAATTAGCTTACTCTTTTCCTTGTTGCACTGAAAGCAATAGCAAAGTGTAGAAAACTTTGGCTTAAGAAAAGGCAAAACTTCAAAGATTTTCTTTAGTGGAGGGAAAAAAAGGATGGCCACTTTTGGGTGTTCCGAGTCAAACTGTGTTAAAATTTGAGGAACAAATATCTTGTTAATTAAGGACATATAGGAAGAGGTGGCACTTCATATTAGAGCCAGGTGACAACAGACTACTTAATAGACAAATTCTGTAGCATTGTATGTAAATCTCAGTTAGGAACCTGATAATCCTAATTTCAAACATGGAGTTCATGGAGTTCAAAAATGCGTCACGGAGGTAAGGGGTGTTGATTGAGTTTGTAGCATTTCTAAGTGTACATCGGAAAGGTCAACAAAATACTGGGATTCAGACTTGATGTTTACAGAAGAAGAAAATATTTTCAAGAAAGTATTACAAATCATTCAAAGGTAATTTACTAGCAGCAGAGCTCACTGAACCAGGTTTATTCCTAGGAGAGAATTAATCAAGCATTTGAATGCACATATTGCAGAGCTACCCTTTCCTTTTTATTTTCCCCTCTCTTTATATCTTCTTTTCTAAAAAGATAAAAGTATGCAGTTGATGATCCTGCTATTTATGAACTCCTAAATGGAAAGAGAGCCAGGGACAGCCTATAACTTTATGTGTATATATTGATAAAGAATGCCAGGCATCAGATAACCAAAACCAGAATTAAAGACCAAGGCATAAATTCAGTACAGCAGGCATGAGCAGTTGTAGCATTATGAGAGATCCTATGTGTCTGAGGGGAGAGGAGGAAGTATGTATCAGCATTCCTTGTCTTTAATAGTTTATCACTGGAAGAGGAGGAGGTGGCAGTGGTGGGAACAAGCTGACATGGATGTTCAGAAATGCCCACCTCTTTCTCAACTAAGCAGGTGGCAGAAGCACTGCTTTTTCAGGATCCTGGCATGTCCTTTGGAGGTGGGAAAAGAAGAAGGGAAGGGAAGGGAAGGGAAGGGAAGGGAAGGGAAGGGAAGGGAAGGGAAGGGAAGGGAAGGGAAGGGAAGGGGAAAGGGGAAAGGGGAAAGGGGAAAATGGAAAGGGGAAAGGAAGGAAGGAAGATCTCTCTCAGGAGATCTAATGTCTAAACTTCTTGGTTTCAACACCATCCCAGAGAACTGAAAGGTCTATGAATGTGCAGTGAGTGTACTTACCATGTACACTGTTTTGCAAGGGTCATAATTCAAGCTTGGATTCACCCCTTCTAAATCTCTTTGGAAATCATTCAAAGCCCTTTTTCTGTTTCTGGCAGAGGAATCAAGGATTCTGAAGGTCACATTTCTCACAGCAAATAGCAAAATACAGCAACAAGCTATTTACCTAATCTGGAGTATAATAAACAAAAATGTAATACCAGAAAAGCTTTCCAATTTAACATGAAAGGATAGCCACAGAGGCAAAATGTTTGAGTTCAAAGAAAAAGCTGATGTTAGCAATGGGATCAGTCTTTTGTGTATCTCGTATAATTACAGATCTTTCAGTTCCTCATCTGCTGATTGCCTTTATCAACTTCATATTTTTCCCATGTGATCCAAATTAGCCAACAATTTATGTCCAACGATTCTCGTCCTCAGTAGCTGACAGACAAGCAGATACTCTCCCAGGCAGCCGACTCAGCCCCTTAGGAATGGCTCACAATCTTGCAACTAGTACTCAGTGGCCACAAGCATTCTCCGTGCATCTAAAACTGCAGTGCCAGAGCCAGGAGAGTTTATCTTAGGCTTGAAAACATGCTAACACCAAAAATTAGAAGTTCTAACAGAAAAGGCTTGGACTAGGATTTCAGCTCCAAAGCCAACCACTTGACTCCTGTGAAGTGGACACTGTAGAGAATAGACCAGAAATCTAATCTGGACATCTGATGAAAATAAACCATTGCATGGACAGGTAATGGAAAGAAGGAAACAAGTTAAAAAAAGTTGCCCGTAGCCGTGTAAAGGTGTGACCAGTCTACTGCAGTACAAAGCCCTCCTTTAGAATAGCCTGTTCAAGTTTGTTTTGAAGTTGCTGAGAAGTGGCCATATACCCGGGTAAAACTGAGAGGTTCTTCAGAAAGCTGTTCCTTGTCACCTCTGGGCCATCAGAGGTGACAAGGAACCAAAATGAAACCAACATCTTACGCTGTGAAAGTGTCTCTTCCACTTTATCCTAGTACAAATATTTTGTAAAACTGTGTGGAGAAGAAATACTTGACAGACTTTGGCAGCCATAATTTTTTAACCATTGCTTGCCATTAAAGGTGAGACCACTGCTTCTTTTTTTTTCATCTGCCTTAAATTTTAGTATTTTACTTAACAAGTACCTGGCAGAAAATCATGTGGACAAATATTTTCAAATCTGGCCATGAAAGGTTCATAAAATCACAGAATCATGGAATTGCCTATGTTGGAAAGGACGTCAAAACATCAACTGATCTGTCCTGGTTTTGACTGGGACAAGTTCAACTTTCTTCATAGTAGCTTATGTGAGGCTATTTTGGATTGTGCTGACAAGAAGGCTGATAACATACTGATGTTTATAGTTGCTGCCAGGACAGTCAAGGGCTTTTCAGCTTCTCTGCTGTGCCAGTGTATGCAGGTGCAGGAGAAGCTGGGAGGGAGCACAGCCCCAATGACTAGCCTAGGATTAGACCTTAGGTTTAGTATTGCGACCCAAATTGGCCAATGGTATATTTTCCATGTCATGCATGTCATGCCCAGTGTATAGATGAGGCTCTGTGTGGAAGTTTTCTCTCTCTCTTTCCAGGTCAGCTCTCTCCAGGTGGTCCTTCTCACAGGGTGGTCTTGTTTTCTCAGTCAGCTCTCTATCTCGGATGCTCAGGCTCTTCTCTGCATTCTGGGATTGTGGTTTTGAGACTCTCCCTGCTCCAGGATCATTAGCCAGCGACGAGCTGAACATTAGGTAGTGAGCAGTTTCACTGTGTATCACTCATTTGTATATTTGTATATATTACCATTATTGTTATCATTCTTATTTTCAGTTTAATTGTAGTATAGTTATTAAATTGTTCTTATCTCAACCCACGAGTCTCTTTCCCCTTCACCCTTTTGATTCTCTTCCCCATCTCTGGGAGAGGGGAGGATGTGTGAGCAGTTGTTGTGGTGTTTGGGTGCTAGCCAGCCTCAAAACTATCCCTTTCTGTAGGAAAGGGAGCCCGTATTAGACTATTCAGCATGCTGTCCATTTGCATCTAGAAAACCTCTACACCCCTGGGAAGGTTGTTCCATTGAATGACTGTTCTCGTTGTAAAAAAAGTCTTTCTTAATTGAGATGAAACCTCTCCTGCTCTACCTTGTACCCATTGCCCCTTGTCTTCTCCATGTGGCTCCTTGTGAATGGAGAGCAGCTGTCCCCTCCGTAGCTGCCCTTTAAGTACTGGAATACTGTGATGAGATCTTCCAAGAGCCTTCTGTTTCCAAGGAGAAAAGATTTAACTCCTTCAGTCTTTACTCAAAGGACAGATTCTCCAACCCTTTGATCATCCTTGTGGCCCTCCTTTGAGCCCTTTCCAGTCTGTCCACAACTTTCTTGAAATGTGGAGACCAGAAATGGACACAGTACTCCAAGTGTGGCCTGACAAGCACTGAGAAGAGTTGGATGATCAAGCCTCTGTGCTAGTAATATCCCTGGGGATGCAGCACAGGACTTGATTTGCTTTTGTTGCTGCAGGAGCACACTGTTGATGAATGCTCAGCCTGTTGTCCACCAGGACCCTCAGGTCTCTTTCAGCAAGGCTGCTCCCCAGCCTCTCAGTCCCAGCCTGTACTGGCTGGCCTCTGTGGTATATACCATCCCAGGTACAGGACTTTGCACTTGTCTTTTTAAACTTCACACAGTTCTTGACAGCCTACTCTTCCAGTCTGTCCAGGCCTCTCTGCAAGAGGGATCTCACTTCTCATGCGCCCACCTTACCACCCAGTTTGATGTTGTCATTAAACTTGGTAAGGGTGTTTTCAAACCCATCATCCAGTGAAGAGGCTGAGCAGAGTGGGACCTGGTATCAGTCGCTGGTGACCCCAGTTGTAACAGCCTGTCAGCCTTTGTAAAAAACATTGAGTGCAACCTTTTAGACAATGTTGTCCTACCCATCTCACAGATTACCCATCCAATCTGTATCTTGACAGGTTGAGCAGTTAGTCTCTGTAAGATTTCTTTCACTTTGTTCTCAAGTACAAAAACTGTCTTAAAAGGGGGCTTTGCCCTCCTGCAGCAGAAGCTGTTTTACCTCTGACATTTTAATGGGGATTTAAATATTTAACTTCAGCTATGCAAGCAGTTCTAAAAACAAAACGCTGAAATTTAGTTTCCTATTTGTGTTTTTGTCCCACTTACTACGATTTTGTGGATTTTAAAAAAAATACATTTGTGGATATGTGTTACACACAGTAGATACCGTCTATTTTGTGTTACCTGTGTCAGCTTTGTTTTCTTCTTATGGAGAAGCCACCTCTACAACCTGATAATACTTAGAGGTCAGTAGATCTTGCCCTTTTGTCCTTTAGTGGATTTCTGATAGACTGTCTGGTTCAGTTCCCTGAAATTCCATTTGTAATGCAACCGCCGATTAAAATATAAGCAAAGTAAATGAAGCCATAATTTTAAAAACTTGTCTGTGCAGGTGTTTACATCTACATATGGCTTAATTAGCACTCTGCATAGGCAAAGTCAGGTTGAGGATCTTTACCAGGTCATTCTACAGAGTTCACTGAATGATCTTAATCACCATCTTAAAAAAAATACAGAGCTGTTTTATTTTATGGATTTAGACAATATCATTGGTCATTAGATAACAATTCTGGTGAGTAAAATTGTTAATGACCATCTTGCTACATAAACGATTTACATTTTGTTTTGCTTAGGCTGCAGGAGAAAACCCTTGCATATAAACACTGGTGGACAATGTTCAAAATTACTTCTATCTGGGTAGACCAGCTTATTGGATACTTTGTTTTGCACTTGTGAACATACAGACACTTCCACAATCTCCTCCTATCAGGAAAAAGCCATGCTAGTTTTTCAATAGTAAGATTCATTGTAAGGTCTCCAGGAGAAAAAAATATTTTTTAAATTAGTTTCTATTTTATTAGTCAGGTTGCATGGTGTCAAAACTATGTTGGAGCCAGTGGCACTTCAACTGAGTTTATTAATACTGATATAATCACTCTATGTCTCTGTTCAGGATGGCACCATCAACCCTCTGAGACTAAGAAATATTCTAAAAAAGACAACAGATAATTTTTACCTAATTACTTTAGAATAAGATTTTTAGAGTGTTTTTCGTTTCATACTAGCTTTATTTCCCAGAGAAAGAGAAAGTAAACAGCAATTTCAGGAATATTTATCAGCTGAAAATCAGAGAAACATCAGATATCAAAGGCAGTCCTATGTATCTCTTTCCAGAAACTTTGGCCAATGCATTTGACTCCCAGCTGCAGGAAAAGAAAAGAAGTGCAGCACAAGTTTTCATAAAGAAGTACTGGCCGCTTTGACGCACAAAAATAATATGAGGATAGACTGAACGTTTTCAAAGGTACCTAGGTACCTACATTGTTAGGAGCTGATTAGTCTCCCATGACACGATCTTGAAAGTTTACCCTTGCTATCGTGCAGTTTCTCTCCTGGAATTTTCAAGCTCTTGAGTACAATGTTGTTTTGTAACACAAAATACTAGAGAGAAAGTGAGAGAGCTGTACATCATGCCTGCTAAATAGCATTAGGTTCCGTTAGCAAACCTGACATTTTGCTTTGCAGTAGAACCAGGTTGATGGAGGAAATGATAATGACAGACAAATCAATTCCCATTTCTGCTCTACACACTGGCTAACAAATACATTAGTGTGATCATTAATATAATTGTTGTAGGCACTTTGACCCTTCACCCTTGCTGAAACTTCTGCATTCTTCCATATTAGTCCCATAAATATGTCGCAAAACTGCTGCCTTATGGTAGGTTAAACTCAGAGATGCAGTGTGAGGTGATATTATAAAGCTGAGCAGTCCTGGAAGATGGCATTGCGAACCTGGCAGGCAGGCATTATTTTAAAGACATGACAGTAGAGTGAAGTTGATAGCAAAGGAAAGAAATGAAAGGTTATTGAAAATTCTGTATACACTGGGGCAGACTCATGATCTGGGGTCACCTCTGCAACAGAGAATAGAAATTTGGTGATGGCTTTGTTTAATATTAAATTCCAAACTACTAATGGAATAATTAAGCAAATAGATGAAGCAACTAGAGTAGTTATTTATGCTCCAGATTTTGATATGGGCCAACACAGATTACAGTTTTAGGGGGTTTTAATGCACATCCTACTAATTCCTGATAGCATGGTACAGATAGCACTGAAGTTATATGTTTCACTTTAGTAGGATGACAGAGCTTCAAAATGAAATCTAGGATATTAGTGTTAAGGAGAGAAAAAGCATGGGAGGTTTTAGAGAACAGCAGTGAGCAGCGTATTGGTATGTCTACTTATTCATCTCTGTCTTGAGCCAAGTAGCAGCCCCACATCTGCTAACTCTTTATGTATTTCATGTAATGTACAAAAGTGGTTTAATGCCAGGAATGAAAAATACAGGTGTGTTGCCTGTGGACAAATTCTCTATGGAAGTGAACTGGAAGATCAGCCCTCTGGGGTGGCCCATTTACCTCTTTCTCCCATGAAGCTCTACTAAAACAACTATTTTAAAATATTGTCAAGGGACTGTATTTTAAGATGTGGTGTATCTCAGTCTCTGCAATGTTTTAGTATTTGTTTTGAATGAAGACCCAATGTCTGCTCTCCATCACAGTGGTACACGTCAAGGGGAACTGAAGATCACAGATCAGTCATGATGACATGGAGTATGCCACAATGAGTTCCAACTGTTCACACATACCTTCTCTATGATCTGACTTCCATGCTCAAGCCTTATCCATAATGCAAGTATGCTCGGAGAAAGACATCTACTTTTGTACGTTTTCGTGGCTTGCATCCAGCTTTCATTTGGTATTTCTGTAGTGGTAACTTGCTTTCTCTATATTGCTGGTAGGGCGCTGCTTATCAAAGAGTTTCTAAAAGTGACCCCAAGTGACGTGCAATTCATTTCTTCATTCATATCTTTTTTATAGATGTACCAATGAAGCTGACCTGAGCCAAGCACACTATCATATTTTCCTATTGTCTTTTGCAGGATTATGTTGTTTGCCTACCTGCTTTCCATATGCATCACAAGCACTGAGATATAAGCAGCCTATCTGTAAAATAGTAGTAAAGGCATGGTTTACACTATTAGAAAGCTTGGCTCAAAATGTGGATCCTGTGAAATCTGAATCCACTGCTAGAGGAAACAAACCAAAGACCTCTCTGTGTTTAACTGTTTAAAAGCAAGGAAATATTAACACCTCCTGTACTTTCTCATGCACTGGCATTTTGATAAACTGTTATATTTGTCTGCAGAAAAGGCTGTAATGATAACACTAATGACTGCAGTACAGCATTTTAGTTGTATATTTTCTGCAAAGTGTTAACAGTTTCAAAACGTCTTTGCAAAAATATATTACTTGCTGGCAAAATCACTTTGAAATATTTTTTATACATAATATCTGATTGCAAATTTTGTTATGTCAAAATGTGACTAAATGTTGAATCTTTTGAAAGATTTTCTCCTATTTTGGCTATCTTGGTCTAAGATGAGTTGTAATATTTTTCAAAGTTCTGCCACTGGACACTAGGGTATGCATCTCTTTCCTGTATATCAAACATCTGTCCAGCAAACCTGACTTTTCTAAAAAAATTGTCAAAAGTCTACAGCTGTAGATTTCTTTCTGGTTTGCTTTTCTAGACAGTAGAATTACTGAAACCACTGTGAGTGCACAAACGTGTAAATAATTTTCCATTCTCTATTGCTGTTTATTTCTCCAGTAAAATATAGAGAAGACTGTTCTTGCCTCGTAACCACTGTTAGATTTTAAGGATCCAAACACACTCATATCTCAGTCCTTTCAGATCTATCAGCAATTGCCACTGAGTCTCTGCAATTTATATGTTCTCGTTCTTTCTAATTTGCTGTTCTCCAACACAGCTTAGTTGTCTTTTTACTTTGCTTTGTAATGTCACCATTATCTTCCCCAGTATTTTCCTACTAGTATAACATTTGAGTTCATTTTTATGAAAGTCCTTCAAACACAGTCTTCTATGCTGTAAACATGTCATCATTCCCTTCTTCCTGCTTTGCAATGTTGACTCTACATTTATGCTTGTTAATACTGGCAAACCGAGAACTCTTACGAGCCAAATGCCACAGTGTGAAGGAAGTGATTGCTTCTGTTCTGTCCTTATAGAAAGTACAGCTCAAGTTAAATTTCACAGATGCTTGCCTTTACTTATCTGAAAGAAGACCTGATCCTGAGCAGGGTTGTGCAGCCATGATTCTTGGCGAAGTGTCAATGGTCTGCTCCTCCTTTGAAGTGTCACAAACAAGTGTGTTCGTAATTATCTCATTTGTCTTCTCTTATAGTCACTGCACATTTTTGATAAACAGTTGTACTGGCTAGATTTCCAGCAATTACTTTCAAAACCAAAACACTATTTGAAGAGGGGTTTTGTCCACCATCTGCTATACTCTTCTCTCTCATGTGTCAGTTGTGCATTTCTGGAGAACTTTTACACATAACTTCCTGCCTTTAGCTGTAATTGGACTTTATCCTCTTTCTCCCCC
This sequence comes from Pterocles gutturalis, assembly GCF_000699245.1. Lineage (NCBI taxonomy): Eukaryota > Metazoa > Chordata > Aves > Pterocliformes > Pteroclidae > Pterocles > Pterocles gutturalis. Next base: position 18,296 of record NW_010112923.1, on the reverse strand, counting down.
TTGCACCATTTCTTGGGCACCAGTGTTAAGCCCTGAAATGGGGACTAGACTCATTCTACTGAAAATTGTCCCAATACAGCAAGCCTGAATATGTTCTTAATTTTTCATAGGTTAAGTTTAAAATTGAGACTGTGGTGAATTTCCCCCTATTGTACAGAACATGTATTTAATTCCTTCTTGTACCAAGAATGAGTTCTTAGAGGTTACTGTCCTCTGCTGATAATTAGGGCATGTTTGACCATAATAACTTGTCTTGCAGTGGTTCTCCTAAAGCCCTGTACAAAATAGAATGATTTACATCATATTTAACATTCACATACTTAGAAGCTACTTCCAGGTGGTTTCATATGCATCAGTAATTGTACTATATTTATTTTCTTTTGCACAAAAAGGAGAAAAACACCTCTTGGTCTCTAGTGTCCAATCAATCTGTGAACAGTGTTTCTTTTAAAAAAAACTGCTTCTTTTTAAGCACAGGCAGATCTTCTTCTGCCACATGAAGAAAAATCATCACTTGTTTTCTTCTGGAGCACGTCATGCTTTTGTCAATCTTTGCTGCTGTCACAGAGAGTGTTGGTGGTACGTCCGCATGAGTAAAACAGCACTGCTCAGTGACACATATCAAACTTTAATTTCCTAAGCCAGTTGGGTACAGTGAGTGGATTGCAATGCCTCTTCTAAGATTTCTGTTCTAAGATGCGCTTACATATTTCACCCACACATGGACTACCAGACGCAGCACAGCCCAGCCAAGCCCAGCCCAGCACTGGGGCCGAGCACACTCAGGTCAGCAGCTGGGCGGCTGACATTGGCACACCACAGCTGCATCTCAGGCTTTGCCTTGACACAGTGTTGGACACCTGCGGATGTGTGTCCCCAACTGAAGAACTGTTGTTTTTGCTGTCTGTTACTTTGTCTGTTAGGCAGTAGGCATCCTGGGCCAGTATCGGTGACTCTCTCCTCATCTAAGGCCCAAGTTTTCTGTCACCTGCTGGTCTCCTGCTCTAGATGTCTTACATAACTGGGAAGTTTGCAGTGGGCACGTGACAAAGTTTGTCTGTTGCTTCTTTGTTTTCCAGCTCACATTTCACTAATCTAGTCAGTTAGAAATGGGCAAATATAGTCAGAGTGCCCTTTGCCTAAGCCTTCAGGTAGGCTTTTGCTCGTGGCAGGTGCTATGTTTTCTTATTTTTTTAGAAGTTTATTCAGAGCTTGACTTCCTTGATGGCTTAGTCTGTCAATTATTGCACTCTGCTTTTGTAATCTGATATCAAACTTTATTGGTGTATTTTAAAGAAAACGGGCCCTTGCATTTAATTTCTGTCAACACAGTTTGTTAACCAAATGTGTAGAAACTCTCAGTAGATACAGGGATATTCCATATGTTTCATATATCATATTTATTAAACATATTTGATCTATGCCTAGATACTCTTTTTTTTTTTTTTTTTTTTTTTTTTTGCACAGGCAAGTACAGTTTTGTTACAGTCTTACTCAATACAATAATTGATTATGATTTATGCTGATATTTTCATACAGAATCATAAACCACCCTCATGAACTCAGAACATGTGAATGACAAGAAAGAGAAACGGAGAATGGAAGAATTTGCATTTCAGTTTCCAATTACCTACTTTCAGAACTTGCAGAGTATACCAGAGCAGATCTGGCTACTTCCACCCAGTGAATGCATATAAAATATGACTAGATATTTCACAGCTTGGAGGAAGGATGTGGTCATAACTGCAACTAAAAAAGACCACCTGAGGTCTGTAATCTGACCTTTATGATGTGACAGATTAATTTTTGCTATTAACTTAATCAGAAAAAGACAATTTTTTTTGTAATTAATTCAATGTTTTATTAATGAATACTTCCTAATAAATGCATTTAGTTACTCCCAGTAATGAAGTAATACAAGTTCAGGTCTTTGTGGGAAGCGTAGTGTATTTCAAGTGCATTTAACATCCTACACAATATATCACCAGTGAACTCTTAAATACCAAATACACTGCTGTTTGACTTCATCTGTGCTTTATTAATTGCTATACTTTCAGTAACCTTATAAATGTTTCATTGTACCTGAAATATACATTCATTATGAAAGAAATGATTGAAGCTCAGTAATGGGTTTTCCCTTAAGCATAATTTATGATTTGCCGTGGCAGCCTAATACCTGGAAAGGATTTGCTCCTTCTGCTGAAGAGTGCATAAGTTTTTTGGGTTTTAGTTTGTTGTTTAAGGGAAGGGAAGGGAAGGGAAGGGAAGGGAAGGGAAGGGAAGGGAAGGGAAGGGAAGGGAAGGGAAGGGAAGGGAAGGGAAGGGAAGGGAAGGGAAGGGAAGGGAAGGGAAGGGAAGGGAAGGGAAGGGAAGGGAAGGGAAGGGAAGGGAAGGGAAGGGAAGGGAAGGGAAGGGAAGGTAGAAGTTGCCTACATTTGATTTTTAAAGTGTACTGAAGAAAAACAAAATAAAGCAACCCTGGAAACTAAAATGAAACACTTCATTTAGCATCCACGCAAAATATTTTGGCTGGAAGAACTCCATACAGAATTTACAATTGATTTGAGTCATGGGAATGATGTAGAACAGACTAAGGAAACAGACCGTCACTGTACTTGCCTATCTGCCATGTTAGAAAATGCAGGGCTGACTTTCTGTCCATTGTACAATATCTCTGCATGCTGCAGGAGCAGTCTTTGGTGGATGCTGTGTGCTTTCAAGCTCACTGAAAAGCAACTGCTCACTCCAGGGGGGTTGAGACCTGGACTATCATTATGTTACTGATGACAGCAATAGCTCACCAGACAACATTTAGTCACATGCCACTCACTTCCACGGAAGGTGTAATTACTCTTAGGATTCTCTAGGCTTACACCATGTCCTTGACGAAGCTTGTTATGTTGAGACGTTCCCAGCTTGGTGATTTTGTTTGTTAAAGGATCCTGTTAATTTCTTCTCTTAATCTTACCAATTGCTTAAAAAGTAAATTCCTCCAGTATATCAAGGATGAGAAGATAAGGCATACGCCTGTATGCTGCTGAGATGCTGCTGCTATGCCAGCAAAGGGCTACAAACTTGCTGTTCTGTGAGCAGCCAACAGCTACGGCAGTGGCTGCAAGGCACCTCAACTTTGAATGGGAGAGGCTTTAACTATCCAAAAGTCTAATTGCTTCCAAATTCTTTTTGAATAACATTGTTTAGGAGCTTAGCAGGAAATCATCAAATACATCTATTACTCTGAAAATAATTCAGTGTCTGCTTTTCTTCATTCACAATCTACTCTGACAGCTTGTGGCTTGTGAATCCTTAACTGACTCAATTTAAGCAGAAGGCAAATACCAAATGTATATGGCTTGAAAGGAAAATGTTAAAGAATGTTTTGTAATGTAAAAATGCTGTTTGTTCCTATTGCATTAAATGCTTATTTCACTTCTTACATATATAGATGCCAATTAAAGTACAGAAAAATTTGCCTTTTGAGTACCATGGGTTCTGGGTTTTCAACAATTTTTCTTTAGTGATGTGTAGATGAATGATTCCCCATCTGGAGCAAGTGGCCTTCTCAGAACTGACTGAGGGTCTACACAAAACTCATTGCAGATATGGCTCCAGACTGAGTTAACAATAAGTAAACTATTAATATTCTTTTTCTGTGTAATTGATTGATTGAGCACTTTCATATGTGCTTAGCACATAAGCATAGACTGAGAAGCTGTTCTGTGCTCTACGTAGTCAAGTGTTACTATTTGTTGTGGAGTTGTTTGAGACTTTCCAGTTCAGTTAAAATTCATAAAAGTGAAGCTGGTAACCAGAAAGATGAACATAAAATGTATTTTAAGTAGCTTATGTTTTAACTAGCTGTTTTGCTCTTTCAGGGTAATTTGGCAAAACTGAAATGAATCTGCAGAACAATTTGGTTATTATAAATCTGTGCTTTCTGCTAAGAGCTTAAGCTGAGAAATTTGAGGCAGTTTTATTCACACTGAATAAACCAGCTTGCAAATGCTTTAAATAGTCTAGTTCCGAGTACTGAAAGCAACATTGCAGACAGAATATTATTTGTTTTTTTACTAAAAACACTTGTACCTAAACAAATGGCAAGGTTTAGTTCTACTTCATTTAAATTCTTGTATCCTTGTAAATCCAGAAATGCCCCAGCTCCGTAAGAACTAATCTGTATTACTGCCTGGTCAGAAGCTCTGTCAAAGCTCCTGCAGTGGAAGGGCTGGGTGGAAAAAAAAGGAACCAAAAGGGCAGAAATATCTTAATGAGATGTAACAAAAGACTCAGATGAGAATTAGAAAAATTGTAATAGAAGTCAAAACAAAACTAAAGAAAAGCAGAAAGCTAAACATATTCCCCTTTCTAGTTTTGGAGTTTGAGGGGGAGGGAAGGAGTGGGCAGAAGAGTTTTGCACTTTTTTGCTGCAAGGGATAGATGAGTTGAAAGGGGAAGAAATAGCTGACAGGTCTCAGGAAGAACTACTGTGAAATGCTGAGGCTGTCTTTGGGAAGAGGAAACAGAGGGGTTGGTGGCAGTTGCAAACTTTCCAGTATTCTCACTTTTCCAAACCAAGAAACCAAAGGGAACTGTAATGCTTCATCTCTCAAAGCTCCTTAAAATGGTATTTTAGGATTACCTTCTTTGATTCACATCTTTTCACATAATTGAGCATGTTTCACAAGGGGAATCTCTGCAAGAAACTTCATGACATCCTTTATATGAAGCACATAGTCAATGCAGATACCTGATTAGACAACTCCTGAACACCGAAGGAAGCATCAAAAAACTTCCCGACTGGATGAGCTACTTTATTGTGCCAACCTCAGTTTGCTATTCCTATCAGACATAATTAGAGTCAGATAATGCCATTAGCTTCTTAAATACACTTTAAGCTACAGTACTGACAAGCTAAGAGCAAGTACTGCCCTGTAATGGCATTACCATTTTCGCAACAGCCTTTTAATTTTATCAAGCAAAGAGTTTTCCATTAATTTTGCCCTTATGGAATTTTATTTCTTCTTTTCTTTTATTAGAATACCTTACACCAAAAACAAAAATAGCACTTTATTTACTTAACAATATTTGCAATTCGTCATCAGGCCAAAGTAAAACATGAGAAAAAATTACAGGAAGAACAAAATAGCTTGATATTCAATTCTCAATGAGGTATAGAAGCCAATATAATAGGATACTAAGACTGATACTATGATTGCTCTGTCACACAAAATGTTAGAAAAAGTGTACCTGTAGGCTGTTTTTTAAATGTTGGAATGCTATTCAGAGAAGTGATATTCTCCACTGTACTCAGCATCTTAGCAAGTCAGAATGCAATTCAATAATTTGTTCTTTTTTAAGAAATAGAATAAGGAATAGGAACAATAAAGTGGAAATGAGGCTGAACCAAAAAATCTTAATCTGAACAAGCTCACACTTTAGGGGAGTTTGAAAAATTTTCTTCTTTATAAAAGAAAACTGCATTAGCTATAACACTCTATCTTTTTGGTCATAGAGATGTATGACAATTACAAACTATGATTAAACTGTCAGGGAAGAATTGCATTTAGGAAAATAATGGTACTGTTCTGTTGCAATGTCCTAAGATGTAAGTCTTGATACACTAATTCAATATGATATACTATATTAAAAACTATATTTCCTTCAAATATTTCTACTAAAGTCAACATTACTTCTAAAAAAGTGCATTTTCTTCATAGAAGTATGTCTGTTTCTACCTTTAGAAGCATTGCATATACTTATATACAGATTTAAAACTTGCACTTTTACTTGCACAGCTCAGATACACAACCCAGAATGGTCCCTCTGTGATGCAGAGAAAGCTAGAACTTAGAAGAAAGTAAATGGAGGTCTGGCTCCTGTTTGTGATAAAAATGTGTGTGTGTATATATAAACATTTTGTATCATGAGGTCAATACTGTGTGTCACGGACCTGCACAGACCTGCACAGAGAATTAGTAACATTATTAAAGGTGTATGAATAGACAAGAAGTTTACAAGGGGGTATGAATAGACAAGAAGTTTACAAGGGGCTATTACCCTTAAACAATAAAACCATTGTGGAAGACCTGCTTGATGAAATGTGGGTTGTAAAGTGATGCTATTAACAACTGCTCAACTGCTGGCAAAACTTTATTATAGCAAGCATTTTTTTTTTTTTTTTGGTGTTTGCTGCCTACTTAGACATACTGAAGACATGAAAATTTAGAAGAGGAGGCAAATAATACTTCTTACCTTTAAGGTAGTTATTATCAGTTCTTTCTCGAAGCTTTTGAGGTAATCTGGATTTTTTCAATGATATGTAGAAGCCAAAACCACAGACATTCTCACAAAAAATGCTGAAAAAAGAGAACCAGAAATTGAACAGTAAAGCTTGGCAGCAAAGGTTTCCAAAGCAAGCGAGCATTGAGGACTGCACTATTTTCCAAGCAGGCAATTCCAGTGTCCTGTTAATGTACTCTCAAAGAAAGGGAATTACTTCATATCCTTTTATTAGAGGCTTCATATTCCATTGTCCTGCAGTCCTGTTGTCTTCTTTGTACCCAGATGTTTCACACAGCAGCATTGGTGAATACTTTAAGGGGACCCAGAAGAAGAAGAGAAGGAAGGACTGTAAAAAAGCAGACTGTCAAACACAGCAGTAAAAAGCTGGAAAAGGGAAAAGGGAAAAGGGAAAAGAAAAGAGGGGGAAAAGAAGAAAATTATAAAGAGATTAAAGGTTAGAGACAACCGGAGAAAGAAAACAAGTTGTCAAAAGAGAAGAAAAAATCATAGTTTTGAGAGGATAAATCTTTGTCACAGAGTTGTCGGTAAATACATTTCTAAACATATTTGTTTCCTATAATAAAGCTTCTGAAATTCTTCTTTTGATGCTCAAAATATTGTTTACTGGTGTAAAGGAAGACTACCTTACATATAAGTAAAGGAAAGAAATCCTTGTTAGTAAATTTGAAAACCGGATACAAATTATCATTAGTCCAGATGTAACTGTAACAGATCAAGAAAGAATGGTAATACAGTTAGAATTGTTACACACACACAATTCTTAATTTGTATCTGTTCTCCTAGTGTTTTCCTCATGTTTCTCCCCAGCTTCTCTAGATCCTATGCTTGGTGAGGGGGCACATGTTACAATGAGTCATCAGCATCTAGAGTCAACAACATCCTGGCCTGCATCAGAAATAGTGTGGCCAGAAGGACTAGGGAAGTGATTGTGCCCCTGTACTCGGCACTGGTGAGGCTGCACCTTGAATCCTGTGTTCAGTTTTGGGCCCCTCACCACAAGAAGGACATTGAGGTGCTGGAGCAGGTCCAGAGAAGGGCAATGAAGCTGGTGAAGGGTCTGGAGCACGGGTCTTATGAGGAGCAGCTGAGGGAGCTGGGGTTGTTTAGTCTAGAGAAGAGAAGGCTGAGGGGAGACCTTATCACTCTCTATAACTACCTAAAAGGAAGCCTCTTCTCTAAAGTAACAAGTGATAAGACAAGAGGAAATGGTCTCAAGTTGCATGAGGGGCAGTTTAGGCTCAATATTAGAAAAAATCTCTTCACTGAAAGAGTGATCAAGTATTGGAACAGGCTGCCCAGGGAAGTGGTGCAGTCACCTGGAGGTGTTCAAGAAACATGTAGATGTGGTGCTCAGGGACATGGTTTAGTGGGCTAGGTGATGTTAGGTTGATGGTTGGGCTTGTTGGTCTTTGAGGTCTTTTTCCAAGCTCAATGATTCATTGATCTTTCCCTTTCTTCTCCAGTCTGCCGCTCCACGTTACATTTGAATTCAGTATATACCTTTATGCATGTTGAATACTGTCCATTTCTTTGTTTTCTTTTCCAGCCCTAGCATCAGTTTTGTACATTTCCAGGTCTGCACTTCTCCAACTGACCACCAGTGAGTTGTTTAACACTGTCGGGTCTTCAGTACCAAGCCTGTGCCACATCTCTTGTCATCCCATGACTTTACTCCCCTATGCCACGTCCCATGCCTCCACTTTTCACAGCCTCTGTTATCGTACCTGGCCTGTGTTTCTCTGCTCCATGTCATTGTGTTAGAGCTGTAAATGTTTCATTCTACACAGAATAACTACTCATTACTGTTGTCTGATGGGGAAAATTGCTTTCTCAGCTGCACCAGCCTGTCTTTACACAGGCGAAGAAACTCAGACACAGCAAGTCTCTGCAAACTCAGCTATTGCAAAGTCCATACAAAGCTTATCACCTGTTATTATCAGTTGCTACACTGTCTTAAAGAACTATCGGACTATAGTGTCCCCTGTAATACTGCCTTGTGCTGTGGTGCCACAGTTTCTTGGTTCCTTCTGTCTGTGTACGTATTGGGAAAACGTGCAGATTGTATCTGGGAAGCTGGGTGAATTTGTCCTTGTTTGGCTGGCAATAAATAAAAATTGATCGATGCCAAAAATTACCATAACTGTAACCCCTACAAACTTTAGGGGATGGAAAAAGGTAACCGTTACAGGACTTGAGATACAATGCAGAGATTTTGACTGTGTCTCGTGACTATGAGACATACCCAGGGCCCTTAGTTGAGAACAGGCACCAAGACACCTGCAGATTAGTGGACAGAGCTGGTGAACTTTGGAAAGGTCTGGAGAACTTGCACTAGCTGCCAAGGGATGTTAAGAATGTGGCCACCTTGTCCACCTTCTCTGGCAGGGACTGCTGAGGCCCAGCTGGGTGAGCCCAGGGACTCAGGGCCTCTGCCCAGGGTGAGGGACATGACTGCCACTGTCCCATTTGCTGATTCAGCCAGTGGTGAAGCTGAGAACTTATCCCAGGGATGTACCTGTAGACGTGGATATGGACACACACATAGGCACACACAGGACACTGATACGGCTGGTCACACAGGATACCACTGGCAAGGCACTGCCTTCAACAGCACCCACAGAGAGGACTCCCATAAAACACAGACAGGTGAGTCTCCTCCTCTTGGGCTGGCAGAGGCAGAAGGTCACTAGTGCAACACATACACAACACTTCAGGTTAGCAAGCACACGCACATTTGCTGATCCCTCAAGTGTCAGCATGGCTTCTCTGTCCATTTCACCCCCCTACCTGCATCCTGGGCCCTCTTACTCACTTCGTGGACCCCTTGCTTGCTGGCTGGTCCAGCTTGATGCTCACTAGGAGACACATGGCATTCACACCTTTGTCCCACAGGCGCCTCACACTCACAAGTGCCCCTGGGCTGCTAGTCCAGCTTGAAGATTGCCAGTGAATACACACACCCCCTGCATGGTCACGGGGTTTAGGTAAGATACAGAGACCTGACACTCAGCAGACAGCACCAGGCACAGGGGTTGTGACCCACAGTCCCATTCCAGCCACCGGCACTGAGCCCCTCAGTCACCTCACCCATGTCAGTTCTCTCACAGCTGGCTTCTAGGGCACACACCATTCCTGCCCCAGAGACTGGAGGTTAAACACACACTCAGTCCCATCCCTGGTACTGAGACCCCCCTCACTCTGGCAGCCGACACCACAGGCCAGAGTCGCCTACATCCCCAGCCTGACTCCTGTAGTTAGTCCCAAATTTCACTGACATACAGAGGTCTCACCCATAGCTGGCACTTAGTCCTTGCAGCACACACAAACATGGGATAAAGCATGGGATTTTGCAGAGAGGTAATTAAGAAAAGATTTAGTGAGGAGACACATAAGATAGGACAGACTATGGTGACCAGGCACAGAGCTCAGCCAGAAAAGCACATAGAGTGGCCTTGTTTTACTCATGACCAGACCCTTTCCTATCCCTTTTCTCCCTACCTTCTTCTCTTTGTCCTCGTGGCTCCTCCTTCCTCTGCACATCCCTTCATGGGTTTGTATAACTCTACTGATTCCCTCAGCCGTCCCAGTCCAGTGACTGGGATCTGGTTTATAGTTATACCAGTTGTAAAGTCAAGGTTGATCTTCCTGGGAGGGGCACCTGCAGGTTTTCGATAGCCCACCAATTGCTGTGATTGGTGAGGTTGTTTCTTGTCATTATCTCCATGTCTGTTTTGTTAGATTTGTGTCTCTCTGTATTTTGTTTCTGGATTACCCCTTTCCACTCAGTTTCCCAGCTGACCAGGTCCCCCATCAGATAACCTTCAGGAATAAAAATTCTCATGCTCTTATGGGGCCTTGTCAATTAGCGTGAATGTTCAGACTTGATTTTCCTCAATGTCTCCCTAGGTTTGTGTCCCTGTACATTCTTGTTTATGGTTTCTTCCTTTCCTTATTACCCTTTTTTGCATTGAAAAAGGTCCTTGACCAGATACCCTTAAAGAAGCACTCTTCTTCTACACAGTCTCACAATATCTAAACAATACAAAGCTGTATTGTAAATAATAAACTGCTGCAACGGTTGCTGAAAAGCCATGTTAAAATAAGTTATCATTGCCTACACTTGACCAAGTGGTTCAAGTCAAGGAATATAAGGGTTTCTTGGTCACAAGGGAGGTGAAAATTGAGGGTTCAACTCCAGTAACACAGCAATGAGAACCAGTCAAAAGAAGTAAGACCACATGAACTTTAGAAAACTTCCATCCAGCTAACTGAATTAATTAATATTTAATGCTGTTTATTTAGTTTAAGCTTGAATTACTTCTGATAGTCATTATTACCATTTCATTTCTTTTGGCCTTCACTAAGACCATTTCTTTAAGGCTTAGTGCTTAAGTGTTTTCCTTCCCATCAATGAGATGCTACATCCACATGTGCAAGGTGTTACCATGAAATCATAGAATGGTTAGGGTTGGAAAGGACCTTAAAGACCATTGACCTCCAACCCCCCTGCCATGGGCAGGGGTACCTTCGGCTAGACAAGGTTGCTCAAAGTCTCATCCAGCCTGGCCTTGAACACCTTCAGGGATGGGGAATCCACAACTTCCCTGGGCAACCAGTTCCAGTGTCTCAACAATCTCACCATAAAAAATTTCTTGTTAATATCTAACCTAAATCTATGCTTTTTCAGCTTGTCATCCCTAGAATCTTACAAGTTTTCAGATAGCTCTTTTGTCTCTTTTGTTCAGAAAATAGTTATTCTGATAGTTACTCTGATTAACCCTGGACCATCTGTGTTTTGGGCTGCATTAAAAAAGGGGTGGCCAGCAGGGAGAGGGAGGTGATTGTGCCCCTCTACTCTGCTCTTGTGAGGCCCCATCTGGAGTAGTGTGTCCAGGCCTGGGGCCCCCAGCACAGGAAGGACGTGGAGCTCTTGGAGCGGGTGCAGAGGAGGGACACTAAGATGATCAGAGGGCTGGAGCGCCTCTCTTATGAGGAAAGGTTGAGGGAACTGGGCTTGTTTAGCTTGGAGAAGAGAAGGCTCCGGGGAGACCTCATTGAGGCCTTCCAGTACTTGAAGGGAGCCTATAAACAGGAGGGGGAACGCTTGTTTACGAGGGTGGATAGCGATAGGACAAGGGGGAATGGTTTTAAACTAAGACAGGGGAGGTTTAGGTTAGAGATTAGGAGAAAGTTTTTCACACAAAGGGTGGTGGCATACTGGAACAGGTTGCCCAGGGAGGTCGTGGATGCCCCATCCCTGGAGGCATTCAAGGCCAGGCTGGATGTGGCTCTGAGCAGCCTGGTTTAGTGATTGGCAGCCCTGCATATGGCAGGGGGGTTGGAAACTAGCTGATCACTATGGTCCTCTTCGACCCAGGCCACTCTATGATTCTATGATCTCTGTGGCTGAGAACTCCTCTAGGATTCACAAGGGAAAGAATTATAAAAGTAGGATGTCTGTGCAACATATCTGGCTTTTCAAATTATTTTTTTTCTATCAGATGATCATATCACTCTGTATCGTATCCTGTTGTACTGTAGTTTATGTAATTATATTCTAATTATACTCCAAAGGACCTTACCTTTTTTGAAGTCTGCCTACCCAGTTACTGATGTCACCAGTTTTTCCTGATTTGTCTGTAACATCTAGCTATTTGTTGGAAGACAAGACAGCATTTTATAAAATAAATCTCCTTCTCAAATCTCTTCATAAGTCATGTAGAACAGTTATATAGACCAATACAAAGACTTTTTATTTCTTTTCTTCTAGGGCCTGTCTTATCAGATTGAGTCAGCAACTTTCAGGAGCTCCTTTATCACAGTTTCTAAAGCTGTTTTCATGTGAGTTAAGATAAAATTTGCACTGCCCTGGATGACACCAGAGATAAAGTAACAGAATGAATCACTCTTGAAAATTTTTGCATAGTTGAAGTTCATGTCTACGAAGTCTGATCAAAGGCTGACTTGAGCTACCCAGGACTTTTTTTACCTCACCAAGCATATCAGGGCAAGGGATAAATGGAAAAGTTCGTTTTAATTTTTGATATGGATAATTATGGATAAATATTCTCAGTAGAAAGTACAGTGACAGCATGCAATATTCATTACTCTACAATTACCTTTTCTTGACTCTCATAGTACTTGGATTTGCTGGTCAGATGGCAGAAGGTGGCTATCATGTTGAAGAAAGTAATAATGTCTAACTTCCAGTGTTCCTCTCCTAACCTATGACTTCAAGCTATCAGTAGTCAGTAATTGTAATTATGCAGCTTCCCCATAAAATACTGGCTGAGGAGGAAGAGCACTACTTCTCATTGCAAGTGCACAACTCACAACAGAAGGGAAGATTGCTAAAATTACTCCTTTGCTTTGTATCACGTCTGATTCCCTAGCTTTTAAGGAAAAAAATCCATTTTCTTTGCTAGCCTTTCTTTCCTTTTGAAATTGAAATAGTAGGTTTAGAAACAGGAATGCTATTATTATATGAAGTACCAGATGACTGACATTCGTAGGAGGTGTCTTTAATCAAAAGATAATGTTGGTGATGTGAAATAAAATCAAAATCAAAGGTCATAGACACAGTGGCAAAGAGTAAACTGAAGCTGTGTCTTTCTAATATTGTATTCATAAACGTGAATTACCTTTGTAATTTGCAGAGAAGGATGTCCCTCTTTTGCTTTACTCTCTCTTTACTGTGATATTTGCTCCAACATAAATACAGTTCTGACACGCCTTTTGAATAAGAAGAGACCTCCTGTATAATATTATTTCCATAGGAAGGATACTGCAACTACATTGAGGACATTTCTGAAATAAAGCTAAGAGGTGTCTTTGCAAACTGAGGAATACAAATGCCAAATAGGTTAAATAGCCCTTTTTCCCCTAAGAAAAGCACAAGTAATTGCTCCCCTAAAAGGCAGAAACTGCAGTGAAACTGAATAAAGCCACCTCAACTTTTAATCCAAAGTAATGCCTTTGTACTTGAAATTCTTCTGTGTGCAAGGACATAATAGAGTTAGCAAAAGAAAGCCCAGGCCAGGAACACTGTTTACAAAGACTTGGTAGCACTGCTACAAAGGAGACAAAAATCTCATCTCGGGTAGGAGGCTCCTCTGAACTGTAACAGTGCTGAAAAAAAGCCCGCTAGTATAAAATCTGCTCTCTTTGTTAATAAGAATCTTTTACTTCAAGGAGTCACTGAAATCCTAACTGATATCTAACAACAGATTCTCTGACAAGGGCCTGTTTGAAAGAGAGGGAAGTCAATAAAAGTAAAGTGTAAGTGTAATGTTAATGGCAGGTTCTTGTAGGCATTTTTCCCCAAATTATACCATTCCTATTCAAATACCATCTCGAGAGTCTCAGACAGTGTCAAGTGCAATCATTGTTATTGCAGTTGCCAAGGTAATCAATTGAAATCATAATGAAGGGAACAGAAGGAAATCAATAGAGTCTGAAATTACAAATAAAGAGAAGCTATCGTTTAAAAGCATTTGGCTGAAATCTTCCATATTAATGGAGTCAGAAATGGCTGTGTCATTCAGAAGCAGTGCGGTGCATAATTCACTTGAGTGCATTAGAACACCTAAAAGCTATTGCAGCAATTAGGGCTACCTACCGAGAAAGTGTCCACCTTAGAAGAAGCATCACTGAACTGTTTGTTTGGTTCCAATATATTTTCTTGTTTAAAATTATATTTTTTTCCTCCAAAACAGTCAGCATGTTGCAATCTCAGTAAACATAGTTTCTATATAATATTTTGTTGAAGAAGAGCATTTAATGTGCAACACCTCTTCCGGAGTTTTCTTTCAGTTAAATGCCCTGCTCAGACGCAGCCCCACCTCAACAAAGTTTATAACCCTTCAGTGCCCCAGTGCCTGCAAGACATTCCTAGCTAATGGCAGTGCTGTGCATTTACACTCCTCTTTTACACATAAATTGCACTGGTGTCCTTGCACGTATTATTTAAGGCAAAATTTTGGAGAGCACAACACAGCACTTAAGCAAAGGCATTCTAGGTGTGACCAAGAAGGTACTGTCCTTTTCTCTTCGTGTTTGGTCCTTCAGTACCTACAGTCCTTGGGTTGGTAGGACAGCAAGATCCTTTCTTTGGCTTCAGAGAGAAAAGCAGGTAGGGAAGGAAATGTTGAATATGCACCTCTGCTGTTGAGTGCTCTACTAACCAAATGTTGTTATTACACCTTGCAGAGTAAATAATTATTCCAGAGAAGAAGCTAAGCATGATGTTATAGTCTGTTAATGCACTCACTTGGGAGGGAGAAGACACGGGTCCCAGCTCCTGAACCAACTGGAGCAGGGAATTGAAGTATCCATTGGAGCAAGAAAGCCAGGTCTCTTAGAGCTAGGCATTATGTTACGCAGCTGTGTTCCCTCCTTCTTCCCTTCTGGTGCATGAGGTGCTGAATATTTAATAGTTTCATGCAAAATAGAACAGCTTCTAGAGGAGGGGTTGGAAAAAATCTATTGCACCCTATAGCACTACTCTTAGGTGTTTCCTGTGCAAAGCAAATTATCATCATGCGAACAAGTTAGATTAATCTATTTGTGTCCTTCCTGAAAAGAGTGCTCAGATTATTTAGTTGCTTCTGAAGAGAGAGATGGGCAGGTGCCTACATCACGGTTTTTTCAGCTGCATTCAGGAGAAAAAGAGGATATGGGTCAGGTTTTTTTGCTTTTAGACAGTTGCCCTTAACTCACTGAAAAGTGACTTGGCCATCTTAAGGAAATTATTTTTAAAAGTCAGAGAGCAGGAAGGGGAACAAAAAGTAAGAAGGTACCTCCTTGCTGCCTGAAATACTGATAGCAAAATGTCCAAGCATTGTGCAACAAAGAGCTTTTTTTGCTCCAAAATATTGATTGGCTTTTGCGTGACATTTAATAAAAACTTTCCATTACCAATTGCATACCAGCAATTAAAATCCTCATCAAATCTATCTTAACTGCTTATAGTCTTCCACTAGGGAGCATTTTCCTTGGCAAACATCTGCAGTAAAAGGCTATTTAATCTTCATAAGTGAAACAGTCAGTTATGGTAATCCATCTCTTTTATTGTCAGTTTACATTGAAATCTTGTACAGATCTGGTCTTCTGCATTAGTGCACTGAGGCACATTTTGGCTTGCTCTGAGAGGAGAAAAGGTCTCTGTCTTTTTTTCTGTCACACCAGCTGAAGCCAGATCTGATCATTGTGTGCCTCTGTGAAGGAGTGCATCACTGCATAACCAGGTAATACAAAAAAAAAGCATAAAATAATATAAACTAATCATACAATCACAAACATCTCTTACTGCCTTTTTGCTTGTACAAAGTTATTAATAGATAAAATAGATGCAGTATACTGAAAGCAACCAAACCTCTCCTTTCTCTGGAAAGTATTGAACAAGCCATGGCACAAGATGAACAGTCCTTCATATCCGGATATGTGAAAAAATAAGCTTGCTGATTTTGTCCTCATCTCATGATCCCAGTCCCTGGGGTTACTTTAGCTCTCATTTTCCCAGGTTTGTGATCGCTGGGTTGTCCCTTTAAGGCTGTCCAGATGAATATTATAAAAAACAAAGATGTAGCAGACTTGAAGATACAAGTCTGTGCCTTCTAGTATCTCTAAGTTAGCCTTCTGGCATCTGACTCCAATTTTGAAGCTGCGAATCTTTTCTCACTTCCTCTTCTTGATGCTCACTTCTCAGTTTCATCACTTAAAGGAGGATCAAACCTCCCTCCTCCACTTTGTTTCTTTTTTGCCCTGAGTGGATTTCAGTTTTTACTGATGAAAACAGGAGCAACTCCATCTGTAAGAGCGTCCTGAATGCATTTGTATTTTTAAAGAAAGCTTTGCAAATGAAAGAAAAAACATCTTATGAATGTCTGCATAAAAGACAAAAATAAATCAAATAGGTATTTACACTTTAAATAATGTGCTGAATGTTTCTCTACTCTAAAGCCCTCGTAGCAGATCAATATCGTTTACACTATTCACTTGCAGCAAGCAGTAGAAGACTTTGACTTCAACAGTTTCCAACCATTTAACATTGTTAAAAAGACAGTTAAAACATCAGTTGGGAGCATTTTCTCCCAAACTGAAGTGGATTGATTAGTTTTTGTGATGTTCACTGTGGAGATGCAGGATTAGGAAATAACTAATACAGGAGAAAGAAGGGAAAGAAGTCAGTGCACCTCTTTTAAGTTAATGAAATAAGTTGTTTACTTCTGCTCAGTGAGAGTAAATCTTCTTGAAGGGATTGACTTTTTCATAATACTGTGTTAATAAATAGTTCTCTACACATGTAGTATGGATTGCCTTATAAATTGATTTTGCTGTACATATGCAAAAGAAATGACTTGAGAGTCTGGTCTGTGATATTTGTCATGTTGAATTAGTAAGACAACAGCGTAAATTTGTGATCAATGCCACTTCAGCGGGAAGAGGTATTAATTATTAGTAAACTCTAAAAGAACTATGTATGGTAATTAAATAGAAATTAATTGTTCTAGGATTTTTTTTGGAGTTAAAAACCAAAGTGATTACTTAGTTCAGCTAATGAATGCCTTTGTGTGATCCCAGATCAAAAAACCATTGTTAACTGCTGTACAGAAAAACAAGGGGCCTGTTAACACCATTTTAGCACACTGCAGAAGGGGAGAAGAAAGACACTTCTGAGGGAATAAAAAGAAACTTGAATTCAGTTTTTTTTGCATTCAAAACCTGTTCTTTTTCCACTTCTGTCTTGTCTTTCTTCCTTTTGTCACAAGTTGGTTCGTTCCTTGGTTTTTTGGTTGTTGGGTTTTTTTGTTGGTTTTTAAAATTTTATTTCTTCATTGTTTTCCTTAATAGGTGGACTGTATTTAAAAAAAAAAAAAAAAAGTAATTACCTCTTGTTCTTTAATTTTTTTTTTTAGTAAACTTCATCTCTAGACTTGTTATATGACTTACAGCAACAGAGTCCAAATGTGAAGCCACAAAGAAAATAAAACTCAAACAGATATTCAAAAAGGGATGTGAGATGCAGATCCTCATGCATCCCTATCAAGTGTCAGAAGATGATAAGTTAAATGGTGAAGACAAATCAATTGTCAGACATTATATTTTTACTTGTTTATAACTTATGTTCCTTTTTCACCTAGTACTGTGTAGCTACTAGAAACAAACAGTTTGAAATAATGAAATTTGTTTCAGGGAATATTCCAAGTTTCTATCCTGTAATATTGTGCCTTTAATCTTGTGAACTATGACTTCCATCCAAAAAAAATGAGCATACCTGTAGCTAGGTTCCCTAAATTTATATGGCTTTGGCTCCTTTGCTCTTAAAAGGCCTTCACAACAACACAGGATTCCATGTGAGCCCCAGGATCCTGTGTAAATATTCAGTGTGTCATGAAGCATCTTTGTACAATAAAAGTTAGCCATATTAAGTAACATAAATTTGTTTAGGTAGTTTAATGAAATGGCCGTTCCCTATTCACTGACGTTCTGTTCATTGTACATGTTCTGTTCATCCAGAGAGTAAATGAAAACGTGCATGACAGGTAAACCTGAATTCACCACTCCTTCAATTTCCCACATAGTAAAATACCTCCTTAAAAGATTAATTAGTAATTTCCATGTTTTCCACATTTTTCTTTAAGTAAAATAATCATAATTTTGTGAAGTTATAAATATTTCTTTACAGTGAGGACTGTCTCATCATTTAATCATGGTTTGATTTTCTTCTCCTTCAAGCTTTCCCATTAGAATAGTCCTCCAAAGACAAGGAAAAGCCAAGTTATAAGAGAAGTAGTGTCTTAAGGCTTAGCAATAGAAGTAGCTTTATTCAACTTACAGTTTCCTGAGATGCTGGGTGAAATCTAGGTAGAGCAGAAATACCCCAAATTTTGTGGAGATCTAGAATGCTACTTTTGATATCTTATGTCCAATAATAGACCTGTCTACTTCATAGGATCATAGAACAGTTAAGGTTGGAAAAGACCTCAAGGATC
>NW_010112922.1:484-5179 GCF_000699245.1 Pterocles gutturalis | reverse complement strand
AGATCCCTGTACTCTTTTTGGGTTGCCTATATATTTGCTCTTCTATAAAGTGATATAGTTCTGTGCTATATCACCTGTTTGATAGACCTATTAAAATATTTGCTGTCGTTTCGTATTTCTGGCACATCCAGAAGACTGGATGAACCTCAGTTCGCACAGAAGCTTGTGCCTTTTCAAATTACTTGATGAGTGCTTTGATTCAACACATTTTAACCTATAAATTACTCATTCACTGTGATTATTCATTTGAGGATTCGATATGTAAGATTTATTATTCAAGCACTGTAATGAATGAATAAACCTACCACAAACTATGTGGTATTATTTCCTGAATCTTTATTGTGCTCTGAAATTGTATGCCCTGACATTAGTAAGCTCCACCTGAAGCTGCTTTGTTTGCTCTGTTACAAATGAGTTTAAGAAAATTGATCAACAAACTTGTGTTTGAAAGCCGGAAAATTATTTCCTAGGAATATCCAAATGGGCACGTATGGGGGAAGAAGCCCTCCTGCAAAAGGCAATGGAAAGGTTATATGGACCCAGTTAAGTCAATATTCAGACCAGAACTTACTGAAATTATCATTTCTACTGTACTTTGTTTTGTCAAGGTCTTGGTTTCTGAACATAAACCTGTATTTTTACCAGGTACAGACATTAGTAATACGGGGACTTTGCTCATTTGAAAATAAAAACAAGAATTAATCCTTTCCTAATTAATCCAAGGGAAGTCATTATGGCTTTTGTCTTACTTCAGGCAGGCAGGATTGGTATTACCCCTGATTTGCTCTAATATTGCTTCACTTGCAGTCTCATCCTCATACAGATCATTCCTACCATTGCTGCATCCCTGAGCACCCTACCACACTGTGCACATTGGATGCCACCTCTGTCACACAGGAGACCATGCCACTTTCCAGGTGACAAAAGTCACAGCTCAGACCACAGCACATAACAGCAACCGCTTCCAAGAACAGCCATAAGAATGACTTAAAATACAATAATTTGGGAATTAGTGAAGTTCCTTCCTGAATATTAACTCATTCATTTGATGCTATTAAATATACTCCAAAAAAACAACATAAACTGGAAGGGTAAAAGCCATTATGGAAAACAGCTTTCCTATTCTTTGTGCCACTTGCACTGCCTTACAAAGTGAAGTGCTTGTATTGTACACTGCAGCTCATGTAAGGACAGTGACAATAGCTTTTCATGCACATTTTGGCAGGATTATAACTGCGGCGCCATATATAGAAATGTGTGATAAGTGCATTATCAAAATTATAACTGTATTTTAATCACAGCATAACAACCTCACAGAACATCCCTCTATAAGGAAGGCAAACCCAATCATGCTCGTCTGACTCTGAATTTTGAGCCCTCTGTGAGCATTTGAGTGGCTTCAAAATTAAGTAAAATTAGTTGATCTACCCCTATTTCTATAATAATACTTAGCACTTCGCACTTTTCATCTTCAAAGCACTTTACAAACATTAACTAATTAACTATTAATTGGTAAATTTGAAAAGGTTGATAGGTGAGGTGAGTTTCGGATAAGACCCAGCAATATGGATGTTTAGTTTATCTGTGAATTACTTAATCATTAGTGAATCACAGAAATTAGAAATGAAAAAGACCTATAGGGTCACTCTGTCCAGCCTGCTGCCATTACAGGATTTTCCCTTACAATATATTCTCAAGTGCTTTGTCTAGTTTAATTAGAAATTATCCAAGCAATGGGACCACCATTTCCCGTGGGATATTCATTCTTAGTCTAACGTATCTTTCTGTTAGGAGGTTGTAATATTCAACGTAAGCTTTTCCTTGCCATTTCATCACATAATTTCTATGTATGCCCTCCTGGACCATTTCAAACAATTCCTATGCAGTTTGATTACGTGCATAATTTTTTCCTTTGCTTCTCCATGGTTTGGTTTGGCACAGAGTCACCACATCTATTCCTGAAGAGAGAAAAGCCAGCTTTTGTTGCTACTGAAGGCCAATTCCAGCCTAAGCAATATTCTAGATTAAACTACCTCCACTCACTTCTCTTTGGAAGGTGGATTCCCAAGTACCCCAGGCTCAGGTATCAGCCTGGGCAACTCTCTCCCCCAGTACAGCCAGCATTACTCCATACTGAGCCTAAGCATCTGCTTGGTTTTGTTCAGAGAAACAAAGTGCGTTCCTTTTCAATCCAGAGGTCTCAGAAGATAACCCTAAAGGAGCTTGTTGCCAGGATGAATTGAGGTATGTTCCTGTGAATTAAAGCAGAGCTAAGGAATTAGACAAAACACTGTGGTGTAATAAGGATACTGATATGTACGTGGTACCAAAAGGTCTAAACCAAAACGTTATAATGAAAAAATCACTGCATCTCATTATTTCTTCACATCCTTGGCAACAACCTAGGATTCATGGGTTCTGCTACCTGTGACACTGGAAATGTTCTAACTTCTCTCTGGACATCCCATTTTCCTGTCTGTCTCCTCCTAAAGGCAATTTGCATGTTCCTCCAAATTCTGGAGCAATACTGTGTTGGTTTCATGGCTGCCTTACAGCTCCTTATATGCTCATTTTACTAGGGCCAGTCAGTGGGATCTGGGTGCTCTTCTGATCCCAGGTAACACAGGATTTCCAAATGTCACAAGCTTCCTACATTGCATCATCCATTTTCCATGCTGGGGAATCACAGGAAGACATGAGATACGACTACATCAATTGGTCTGTTTAAAAAACTGTCATTCAACTAATCTGGATTCCTGAAATAGCATCATAGGTCCTCACCAAAGACAAACAGGCCTGCTAGTTTGTCCAAATGAGCCACACCATACAAAACAAGGATGATTCAAATTTGTGACCTTTTTTTTCTATTTCCTAATGTAAAATTTTTACAGTGAAACTCTAAATAAACTCCATCTCTATAATGAACAAAGACAAACATCTGTCACTCGTGGGACTTCCCTTCA
The DNA here is from genome assembly GCF_000699245.1 of Pterocles gutturalis. NCBI lineage: Eukaryota > Metazoa > Chordata > Aves > Pterocliformes > Pteroclidae > Pterocles > Pterocles gutturalis. The sequence continues at coordinate 2,216 of NW_010112922.1, read as the reverse complement.
GACCATGATAACAGATCGCTTCTGTCCAGTTTACTGCAACAAAAATAAAGATGAGTATTTAAGGTTCTAAAAATAAACAAACAGAAGTAAATATGCTTGACCTCAGACACTTAGATGAGAAGCCGGGTTAGGCTGTTATAATTTGTTATGACCCAACAAAAGCTGATGAAAGCTTTTACAAGGTTGCATTGAGGTCCCCATCTATGATATTGCCTGGACCAGTTGTGATACCTCAGAGCCATCCCGATCTACTGGGCGAAGGGATGAAAACATGAATCAAGACTCTTGAGAGCCTGCCAACTCCTCCAGCAAAGCAAGCTGCAAGTACATAAAGGAAAACCTAAAACTGCTTCCCCAAAGGATTTTGAAAGTTCTTCCACACGTACTGCAAGCCACTTTCCTCCACCAGTGATTGTAATGGCACCGTTAATAATTCCAAAAGTCTGCAAACAACTTGAATGCAAACTTTTAAGCCTCTTTTTGCTCTGAAGGAGATACACTTTCAGTCCAGAGGGAAAAAAAAAAAAAAAAAAAAGAAAAGCTGCGAGTTCTTCTACAAAATCAGCCAGTTTATTTTCCTATAATGACATGCAAAACAGCGCAAGTTTGAAGATGTATCAGCAATTGCTGTGAATATTTTGTAGTCCTCAATTCAGTATTTACCTGGAGGGACAATGTTCACTTTATAGAAGTTATCAACTGCCTCACATTTTTCCAGCTTCTAGTACTTAAAAAGTAGCCAATTTGACTTTTATTTTTTGAATGATAGAAGAAAATAAATGTTCTCTTTTCTTGTGCACCAGAGAAGCACAAAGCTAACAATATTAAATACAGACAATCCAATTTCAAGCTATTAGCATTTTTATTTCACTTCTTAATTTGAAGGGAAACTATCCTGGAAAAAAAAAAAAAAAAAGGATTAAGCATGTATAGAGGTAAACTTTGGTGCTTCTCTACCAAAAAGTCTCTCTCACACCAGGGGTAAGATTTTATAAAGCAGTTAGTGATGCCTTTGTTTGAAAGGTCATTTCAGAAGGGGCTACATGCAGCCCACCTGGAAATGATGCTCCTTCCAGTGTCACGCCAGGCAGCTAGAAAAAGATGCAACCAAATCCAGTGGTTCCTTGCCTTGACAAGAAATCTCAGATCTTCATCAGCCAAAATAGTTTAATGGCATTTTAGTCACACGTGAGTACAGGTGGCAGAACCTGGCTGAGTTTTTTCAAACTGGTAACAGGGATAAAATTACATTCATATGTGTAATTAATACACACTCTGTTGTTTTTAAAGAAAGATATTTTTCAGGCAGACATTCAAAGAGCTGAGTTTGGATTTTCCCTGGTGCTAAAACATTTCCCAGAGATGTGTGCGTGAGGATGGCTGCCTTTGTGAGGGAGAGAGGGAGAACTTACACTTTGCTCAAAATAAGAAAAAAACCCCTTTAAATGTCACTATATACACTTGAATAACACAATCTGACAAGTTGCCAACACCCCCCCAAACAGAAGCTACCAGCCCACCAAAGCATACTACAGCACATATGATTGTTTTCGAGGTTGCTCTCACGGCCGTTCAATACTCATGCAGGCATGTCCCCTCTCAAAACCTAACTTCTCGTTTGGTCAGGTTATGTGTAAATTGAACGACTCCTTGCTGGACTCTCCGTGTACACTTCACAAAGCCCATCTCACTTTGTGGCACCATGGGAAGGGACCCCAGGGCCCAGGAGCTG
>NW_010112922.1:0-456 GCF_000699245.1 Pterocles gutturalis | reverse complement strand
CAATGCTGAGCTGCACCAGAGGGTCATGGTGCAGCTGCTCACCTGGTATGTCCTCGCGTTGTCACTTCTATTGGTGGATGGGACTAACTCCCTACATTTTTTTTTTCCTCCCCTGAAAATCAAAAAGCAGTTCATGAGTTGGTCGAGAGCCAGCAAAAATGAATAGTAATGAGCCAATTTCAATAGAAATAGGCTCATTACCATGCCAGCGGCTGATAAAACCAAATGCTCTCAATTCTCTCCAGCAAACGAGGTGCTGGAGGCAGTGTCCACCCTCCTGCCTGCAGGAAATAACTCACAATTTCAAAATTAAAAGAATCAAAATACAAGTTGGGGTTTATTCCTATGTTCAAACCTCCATCCCCCTGCAGGGTCATTTTTAACTAGCTGCCAAAAAAGCTCAGATACTGCTCAGGGTCTTTTTCTTGAAAGGAGAAAAAAAAAATATATTTTATA